>NC_056727.1:1087976324-1088026324 GCF_019279795.1 Protopterus annectens | reverse complement strand
GCATTAGCAAAACTGAACAGACACACTCGCACAGACTCCCTAACACAAGACAGAGACACTCAAGACAGCTACACAGACTCACACAGAACAGTCACCCACACAAGACAAAGACAGAACTACAGCAAGACTGAACACCCACAGAGACTCTCACACACAGGACAGAGACACACAAGACCAGGACAAAACTGCAGTAGGACTGAATAAAGACCTCCACAAAATGAAGGCAGTGCTACCACAGGACAGAACTGACTCCTAAACACAAGATGATGACAGCACTCTAGCAAGGCTGAAATACGCAAGCTTATGATAAACTGATCCCATCACACAAGACAAAGACAGCTATTGACATGCAGAACAATCACTGCAGAGGCAAACAGGACAGCCATATGACAACCATAGAAAAGACTACAGACACACAGGACATACAATGGAAAGCTATGATGATTATTGAGCCTGAGCCAGACAGACTCAAACCCAAACAGAAACAGATGAAGTCAAAAAGCATATAGATGAGACCACTGGGTGTCATTTAGCTTCAATGTGCAGTTAGTGCCCTGACTTTTCCTACTTACTTCTACCTTTTTGAGCAATTTATTCTTACAGTGCTTCTGTCCTGGCCTCACGATGAGACCTGCTACTCCCAACTGTCTTGCCCTCATGACAAGCCTTCCCTCTACTAGCTGCCTTTGCCTCAACAAATTCTGCTTGTTTATTCTCCTTGGACTTATTGGTCCTACCTGCTGGAGTAAGCAAAAATCACTGAATACACAGTGTACTATACAAGCAAGGCTAAGGTGCTACCTGAAATTTACTGCCTTACAGCATTATAAAAGATTATTGGAAAGGAAATATGAGCACACACCTAAAGTTTTACTGGGACCTTACCAATTTTCTTCCAAGCAAAGTCTTCAATGTGTCTGCTGTGCAATAAACTTGTCCTACTTCATGCTCAACTGAGAGCACAGCTAAGCCTGAAAGTCTTTCCTAACTCAATGATGAACATAAGTATGTCTTTATGAGTTTCAGTTTAGAAAAGCTGCATTTTGTGGTAGACACAGTAACAGGTACAGTCAAATAAATGTCCAGTGAAGCATGAGTATAATATAGTTGTCTTGCAGATGGTTGCAAATGAGGAAATTTAACACAGTCAGTGGTGATGATTCAGTATCAATAATTTGAGAAAGGCTTTTCAGTTCGTGTCCAAGGCCAGAGTCATCAGTGTCACAGTGGTAACTTTTCCTGTCAGTTAGTCGTTCTTTCAGAGCCTTGCACTGTTGGATCAATGTATCTTCCACAACTTCACTCAAGGCTTTAATATCTGATAAAAATCCAAAGGCCTTATCGAACTCTGAAAGCTGCTCAAACCAGACTGTAAATGACTTTATTGTTGCATCCAGCAGCACATTGAAAAACTCTACACATAGTTTTACCATTGGATCCTGTATGGTCTCTTCCTCTCCTTCATGGTTAAAGAAGCACTTTATTTTCTTCTGCCTCTTTTACTGGAATGTGGTGTCAACATCCACTTCTTCTGCATGTTGAAATCTTGTCATTCTTCAGCAAGTCCATAGCTGATGCCAGCACTTTGAGACATGTAGAAATATCAAACAAGGAACTCTGCAGAACCTTACTTGCATGATTTACCTCTGTCAGCACAATATATCCAACCACTAAACATACAATTAATTGATATGACATAAGTTCCAAGCACAGTCCCCTTGCTTGTTGATATTTTGAGGCATTACTTGTACGTAAAGCTTCATCTGTCTCCTGTAATGCCTCCACAACTCCCTTCAACTGAAATCGTACTGCTTTGACAGAGGCTATCCTGCATTCTCAGGGAGTCTCAGATAATGGCTTCACAGTGAAGTATATGCGTTGTTTCAAGATCTGTCATTGACTCATTGATGCTGAATAGAGTAAGTAAATGTTCTGCAGACATCCAAAGAAACACACTGCCTGTAGTGATGAATATTCTCCATCACTAACTATAAGATTTAAATTATGGCAGGCACATAAAAAGCACTTGAATTAATTTATTTTATCTGGACCTGCACTCCAACTCATTTCCCCTTCATGTTGCTACCATTGTTATATCCTTGTCCTCGACAGTTATTAATGTCCAAATGGTAATTTTGCAGAGTCTGAAAAAGTGTTTTTGTAAGTCCTGCTCCAGTTGCATCATACATAGGTACAAATCCCAGAAAGTGTTCCTCAGCTGTGGCTGCACTCCTTAAATGTCTTCATACCTGGTATCTACTTCTCTGAAGTACAGGCTAACACAGAAGGCCCCTGGCTAACAAAGTTCGCAAATGACTGCAAACTAGGAGCCATAGTTGAGTCCCAAAATGATGTGGAAATCCTACAGAAGGGCCTCGCTGAGACAGATGCCTGGTGTCAGAGAGATGGTCTCAAGCTCAATGCCAAAAAGAGCATTGTCATCCCATTTGGTAAAAACTCTGTATCCATTAACTACCACATAGACAGCAGTCTACTTAACACTGAATGTGTGATAAGAGACCTTGGGACCCAGGTGGACAGTAGTCTGTCCTTTGATAGTCACATCACCACAGTAGTCAGAAAGTCCTTCTATGTGGCACACCTCATCATAAAAAGGTTCTCATCTAGGAAAAAAGAGGTCAATGTTCCCCTCTACTCGACACTCATTAGACCCATTATAGAGTACAACACCCCTTTTGGAATGTACCTCACAAGACATCTGCAGCAGCTGGAAAGGCCACAGAGCAAATTGTTTCTGTAGGCTACACACTAAAGTGCGCTAGCCGATTTACAGCATTTATAGCATTTACTGTCTGTTTTTTTTCCTTGTCTCTGTAATAAAACAAAAAAATCTCTTGTTTTCCCGCCTTACTGAACTAGAGTAGTCCAGTTTCAGAGTTGCTGATCCCTGGGCTTTGTTTTTAGTTCCTGTTACTGATTCATTGCCTTATTAGGGAGGATGGAAGTTTCTTTGCTTACCAGTGGGAGTTGGAAGCACTGAGCAGCCTTTCTGTCCGATTTGGTGAAGCTTCAGCCGGAAACTAGTAGTCCATTGGTTGTTTTGGGCCAATTCCTAGCTCCTTTCAGCCCCCTGCTATAAAACACGCTAAACACGCGTTTTTCCAGCTTGTACCAACTCAGCACAGATCCTCGTGGTGGCCTGCAGAGTGATCCAAGCAGCAGAGAGCTAAAAGAGTGACTTTCTACCAGATATAAGTATTTTTGTGGCTTTCCCACTGTTATTTAAGCTAGCAACTGCATTTCGCCTGTTTTATTGCTACTTTAAGTGATTTCTGCATTTTACACTGTTTATTGCACTTTGAGTTACTAATTGTTGCAAATTGTTTCTGTAGGCTACACAATTACTGTCTGTTTTTTGTCTCTGTAATAAAACAAAAAATCTCTTGTTTTCCGCCTTACTGAACTAGAGTAGTCCAGTTTCAGAGTTGCTGATCCCTGGGCTTTGTTTTTAGTTCCTGTTACTGATCCATTGCCTTATTAGGAAGGAGGGAAGTTTCTTTGCTTACCAGTGGGAGTGGGAAGCACTGCCTTTTGTCTGATTTGGTGAAGTTTCAGCCAGAAACTAGTAGTCCATTGGTCGCTTTGGGCCAATTCCTAACTCCTTCAGCCCCTGCTATAAACACTGTTGCACACAAGAGCAGCGGTTAAACAAGGTTAAACTATTTGGGCCATCTAAATTCCACTCTTCAAATTTTCCTTAAAACTACCTTCCTCGAGCTGTACTGCTGATCTAACCAGCATATCCTATAACTGAAAAGTTCATCTCTACTTGATTCCCAAGTAGACTATTCTCTATCTGTAAAGCCTAGCACTTACTCCTACAGTACTTGCACCTTGATAAAACACTCGTATTATAGATAGTACCCCACCAGCCTAAAACCCACTTCCGAGTCCTTTGAAAGTCTCTTTATCTACTACTTCTAGTATGTCGAGGGATCAGTTGCTAGTGTCCTCTCCAGCTCAACTGATGAACCTGGGAATATTGAGGCAATGTTACAACTGCCTCATGTACACAGACAATCCTCTCCTTCTCCCACAAAACACAAATACATGCGAGAGATGCAACTATACGGCCAAACTGGAGGCTGAGCTCTCTCAACATAGGACTGGCAAGACCAGACAGGAGGAGAAGGTAACCACACACAATACATACCCAGTCACACATGGTACCATCACAACTTCAAATCATACACATACTCACACAAAGACATACTCGGAGGCTCTGATCAAAAATTTACCAAAACAGCAGAGGCCACCAAAGCAGACACCCAAACAACTACCACCTCACGACCCAACACATGCAACACATAGACCACACAGTCAGA
Source organism: Protopterus annectens (assembly GCF_019279795.1). Taxonomy (NCBI): domain Eukaryota; kingdom Metazoa; phylum Chordata; order Ceratodontiformes; family Protopteridae; genus Protopterus; species Protopterus annectens. The sequence continues at coordinate 1,088,021,978 of NC_056727.1, read as the reverse complement.
GTGTCAAACAGTCACAGCCCTTAAGGCCAAACAAAATGCCAGACACACTTGTCATTGGTGATTCCATAGTCAGACACACTGGCGTCCCGCTCAGCAGACTGAGTAAAGAGAAGGTCACAGTAAGCTGCCTGTCAGGCACTAGAATCCGCCACATAAAAGCACTCAGGTCTCTCAACAGCAGGTACACGACTCAGTCATTGTCCACGCTGGTGTCAACGACCTGAGTCCTTGGACTACATGAAAAGGGACATCAAGGAGCTCTCTGATTATGTAGCCCAGGCAGGTATGACCCTGACCTTGAGCAGTATCCTACCTTCACCTAGAATGATGCCACAATACAGTGATAAGATGATCAGCTTTAATAATTGGCTTAAATTCTGGTGTCATTCAAAGGGGATCCAATGTCTGTCCGCCTGGGATGACATGCTGGACAAGCCACGCTCGGCTTGCACCTGTCACCCCTGGGCTTCCGGATATTGGCAAGGCTCTTGCCACCCCATAGTGCCTTTTTAGGCAAGGCTCAAATTCTAAACCTACCACCCTAGAACACCAAAAGGAAAAAACTAAGGGTAATGCTGCTCAATGCCAGAAGTCTCAATCTCAAGATGCGAGGCCCTTCTCAATATGGAGAACATCGATGTCTGTGCTGTGACAGAAACCTGGTTCAAGGCTCCTGAGAGCACCCCAGCACTAACAGGTTTCACCTCATATCATGCCCCAAAATCCGGACAACACCAAGAAAGAGGGGGTGTCCATATTCATAAAGGACACCCACACCTCAAGGTTGGCAACGCATGATGCATCGGAGACCATCCAGGTGCAATTAACCATAGGCAAGACTGCTCTGCAATTTGTAGCATGTTACAGGCCACCCTCTCAAACTCAGGAACCTCACATGGCCTTCCTGAAAACATTGGAGGAATGTATCTCCAAACACCATCATACTAGGTGACTTTAACTACCCTAATATAGACTGGGAACACTACTCAAGCCCGAACACTCTAACCCAAAGATTCCTGGAGTTCATAAACTCAAATGCCATGGAACAACTAGTCACCATCCCACAAGAGGAGAAAACATACTTGATCTCATCATCACGAACATGGGATCAAAATGTTCAACACAGTATATACCTCACTGGTGAGATCAGATCATAAACTAATCTCGCTGGAGGTCCTCATCCCCCCACCTGAAACAAAAAGACCACAGTGAAAAACTTCTCAAAAGCCGATTTCACACTTCTAAAACTAGTGTGGTCTCCTTTAAGGCCCCTGAGCCAGTGGTAAACATTACTCAAACCGCTGAATCACTTACAAATGCCTTCTACCAGCACCTACAGGACTGCATGGATCAGGCAATCCCAAACAAAACTAAGACTCTCTGTACCAAAGGCAAGCGTCCAGTCTGGTGGACCCCAGCCATAAACAAGCTCTACAACAAAAGGAGGAAGCTACTACAAGATAGAGCAAAATCCTTGAAAGGTAAGACACCTTTGATCATTATAAGTAAAAACTAAGAGCTCTCATAAAATCATCCAAGGCAAATTTTGAGAGAAAAATCGCCAAGGACTCTAAAGAGAATCATAAGGCCTTCTTTAGCTATGTTAGAAACCTAGGAGGAAACTCCCAGATATGCTCAGAATTAGTTCAAAATGATGTGAAAATTACTGAACCTACACACATTGCCAACATACTGGCTGACAGGTTCAGTGCAAACTAAAGGAGAGATATCTATTCCAGAGGATTGTAGCCCCAAACATCTCCAACGCCCAGGTGAGAACTGCCCTCACTAAGGCAAAAACACAGCATCCATGGGACGGGATGGTGTCCCCCTGTGTGCTTCATGAACTCAATGAGGAATTAAACCCACAGTTAGGACAGCTGTTTAATCTTAGCCTCACCTCAGGATCCAAGGAGTGGCGCCGACTGTGGTCCCACTTCATAAGGGCGGTGCCTCCACAGACCCTGGAAATTACCGCCCCATTAGCTTGACAAGCCTTATCTGCAAAGCCATGGAGAGGATCATAATGGAACTCATAAATAAAGACATAGGGAACTTGCAGACTTTGGATCCAACTCAGTTTGGCTTTGTCAAAGGCAGATCCTGCCTCTTAAACTTGGTTGACTTTGAGACAGTCACCAAGGCCATTGATGAGGGAAAGGCAGTCCATACAGCCTACCCCGACCTGGCAAAGGCCTTCGACACAATACCCCACTCAGGTATCATCGAAAAACTCATCAGCTTGAATGTAAACCCATACATCACAAGATGGGTTGCAAACTGGCTAAGTGACAGAACCCACAGGGTCAGAGTTGCTGGAGCCATGTCAGACTCAAAGCCTGTCACAAGTGGTGTCCCACAGGGCTCAGTCCTGGGTCCACTCTTGTTCGGCATCTACTTTTCTGAAGTACAAGCAAACGCAGGAGGGTTATGGCTGACAAAGTTTGCAGATGACTGCAAATTGGGCGCCATAGTCGAAAACACATCTGACACAGATATCCTCCAGAAGGGCCTCACAGAAATGGATAACTGGTGCCAGAGCCATGGCCTGAAGTTAAACGCCAAAAAATGCATAGTCATACCCTTTGGGAAAAACAAGGCTACCCCTAGCTACCATATAGGTGGCAATCCACTGAGCACAGAAAAAGTCATCAGAGATCTGGGGACCCAGGTTGACAGTAGCCTTTCGTTTGACACTCATGTTGCTAAAGTAGTTAGGAAAACCTTCTATATCACCCACCTGATCATGAAGGGATTCACATCTAGATCAAGGGAGGTCATCGTCCCCTGTACTCATCACTTATTAGACCTATGATTGAGTACAATGCCCGTTCGAATGTATCTGACCAGACACCTGCTGCAGCTTGAAAGGCCCCAAAAGTTCCTCACCAAAAGGATAAAGGGTCTCAAAATATGTCTTATGCTGCCCGACTGAAAGAACTCCAGCTCTATTCAGTCTCATACCGCTTGCTCAGAGGTGACCTGTGCCTGACATATAAGGCCATGTCAAACCCAGATTTGATGAATATGCTTCACCTCAAAAAATCTAGATCCCTCAGAACCACAAGGGCGGAGACTTAAACCTTGACACGGTTATAAATAGAACGTGCTGGAGGGACAGATTCATCACCCAGAGACTCCCTATGCTGTGGAACAAAATCCCGGTACATGTGAGGCAGAGCACCTCTCTGGTCTTGTTCAAGAGGAATCTTGACCAATGGATGGGAGATTGCAGATATACCCCAGGGATTACTTCAGCGTCACTGCTTGACAGAGGCACAGCAAAATGATAGGCATAGTTTTTATTCAAACTAAAGGGGTGGCGAAAGCCACATAACTATGGGCTAGGCTTATAAATGCCCTTGGGCAGATAGCCTAGTATGAACCTATGAACCTATGAACCTATAAGTACCTCATAAAGAGGATTACCGGCCTCAAACAGATGTCCTGCACTGACCGTCTCAAAAAACTTTACTCCATAGCATATCATCTACTCTGAGGTGATCTCTTGCCTAACATATAAAGCTATGTCAAACCCAGAGCTGTTGGACATGCTCCATTTAAAGAAATCCCAATCCCTCCGAGCTACATGCTCTAGGGACCTAAATCATGTCACCACAATAAACAGGACATGCTGGAGGGATAGATTCCTGTCCCAGAGACTTCCCATACTCTGAAACAGGCTACCCATCTATGTCAAACAAAGTTCTTCATTAGCAATCTTTAAGAAAAATCTTGATGAGTGCATGGGAAATGGGAAATACACCCTAGGGATCACTTTTGTGTCTCTGCTTGACAGTGGCACAGGAAAATAACTTTCCTGGGAGGCATAAGCCAGGGAACCTTGTTGGCTAGGCTTACATGGGCCCTCAGGCTGATAGCCTAATACCTACCTATGAACCTACCTACATGCTACAGTCATTTGCTCTTGATTGCTGATATATGATATGCAATCAAGAATCACGACAAAGTACCTAACATTCTTCACCTTCTTTACAATGGTTGCTAAAGTAGCATTTGCAATCAGCTGGATAATTTAATTCTGTATGTCTTTCCCAAGATAATGATCCATTACTGCTTTATTCCTAATACAATGTAAATGTTCATGGAATCAAACTGTGAGAAAAGCTACACTGGGCCTAAGGTATTGCCATTGCCATAGGTCTACAGGGCATCACTTGTACCACTGTTCCATTCTGCCATATATTGGACAATAGCTATAATATGTTCTAACACACAATGCCAGTGAGTTATCTTTTCTTCAACCTCTGCTTGTCTCCTATCACCCATTGTATGACTACGTTTTACTCTATTGTCCAGTTCCTTCCACTTCATCATGCATGCTGCATGTTCTGGTGCTCGGTCATGGCAGTGTAAAGCTTTGGACATATCTCTACTGGCTCTATAACCACCTGGCCAGAGAAGATGGTTAAAATGTCCAAATAATTTGCATGCAAAGCAAAACAGTGCATCTTTTGAGACTGAATATGTCAAACAAGTGCATTTTGCTCTCTCCACTAGGCAGCATATGGAAATATTTCTTCGATGTAAATCTTTTCTGTTCATTGACTAGGAACTGTGGCAACACCACTTGCACAGGCCCATGTTGGATGGCAGCTACCCTAATCTCATCCCTTATCAAGTCTGGCCATGTTGCTAGATACTCAAATGATACATTTGACACTCCCTGCAAGTCATAGGCCACATCTGTTGTCACTACAGAAGTATGGCCATTTCTGTATCAAACTCTGGTGGTACTGGCAGCACTTCTAAAGCTGAATCCACACTTGTTGACATAATTTCTCCCATGGTAATGGTTATTGACAGGAGGTAGTCTGTGGTGCAGCCACAACAGAGTGGTCACTTTCTGTGGTAAGGATACTGGGATCACAGTGGGTAGGCTGTACTGCAGAAGCACTGTGTTGTCATGAAGGCAGACATTTTGCAGAATCTCCCTTCTCTGATGACCCACAGAAAAATGTCTTAATGGAACCCTGTCTCATCGCATCCTCATTCCTCTGCTGCTGAAGCTTTCTTTTTGCTGCTCCTGACAAATATGTACACTTCATTTCTAACTGGGAATGGAAGAAAAGTAGAATTACTACACATGCAGACATTGGGTCCTTTTTGTCTAATGATAGTAAAAAGCATTGCACTTCAGAAACATGTTACACCAATTTTTTGACATACCCAGAACTACATAATTTCAGCTGAAAGTTTGACAAAGGTTAACAGGTCAGCCGATAAACTACTGGTCCAAACCCACAAAGCTAATAACTCTGATGGTGAATCCCTGTTTGCCAACTTCATTGGCAAAACCTGGAATTCGTTGCCAAACTATATAACCCTACAATCTTCCAAAAGTCTCTTAAAAAAAAATGTCAAACAGTATCTCAAAGTGAATTGGCTATGCCCATGTACCAACCCTGATTAAGTTATAAACTAAAAGCATATTCTGCAATTATTATAACTTGTAACTACATCACCAAGCTCTGCTTCCAATCTGATGTCTCTTACTTTTAATTGTCTGTCCATGACAATTGTGAGTCCCTACTAGGGAACACTACTAACCCATTGTATATAATCACTTTGTTTTTATAATTGTTTGCTAACTTCTGTGTAATCTATGCAAGTTTGTCTTTGTGAAGCTTTTCTCCCTGGGCCTCCACTAAAAATGGACATGTATCCAGTCGGACTATCCCAGTAAACAAATGTAAAATAAATAAATAAATAAATAAATAACATTCAAGAACACATTCTGAGGATGATGGTATTTTCCAGATTGCACAGAAACAGCTCCCTTACAACAATAGTGGAATGGCACCTATCAAACGTACTTAATGGTCCCACTGAGGCAAACCCTCAACCTTGAGGTGCCCGTTGCCACAATATGTGAAATAGAAACTCCAAGCCAGTAAGCCAATGTAAGCAATAAGTGTCTTAACTCTAAGCACAAGCTTCAAACCTGCAACCTTTCCTTAACACACTAACACTAACTATAAGTCACTACTGTGCATTAGTCTCCAATCATCCTCTACTGTATTGCTCTACTACTCCTACAAAATGCCATAATGAAAGGAAATGGCCTCAAACATATGGTCTATAATCAGGTGGCATTACCATCCCCTCTAGTATTGCATCTTGATATGAAAGATGGGTTTTTCAAAATGTAAATTCTTATGTCAATTGACTTTTATATCTGAATGGCAGACATGATAATAGTGTTAAGGTCTGACCACTGCAAAAGAAATGCATTCTGGTTAAGCAGAAAAACTGAAGCTACCACGCTAAATCAACTAAGAGCTACGCAATCCATGGTGCAATGCATACCCAACAAGCAAAGTGGACAGTTGATTCCATCTTGGGCTGTAGTCAGAACTGGAGAGAAACAAGGACCAGTAAGAAAAAGACCTGCAGTGTAGGCAGATAAACCAGAAAAAAATGGATTAGGACCCAAAAAGTCATGTCAGTATGACCGCAGGTGCAAAAGAATGAGCAGCCAATACTAAATGCTGTTCATAAGAACGAGCTATAAATAGGCACAACCGAAATGTATTACAAAATTTCTATTGACATCTGTTACTGTTGTACCACAGTCTGAAAATCTGCTGAGGAACAGTGACCAGTAGGCAAAAAGAACTGTAATGCAGGCAATAGGCAAAACTGAAGTGCATTACAAAATACACAGCCACGTCCATAGCCTGCGTTAGGCACTCGCCAAACCAGCGGCCATGGGGAACTCCCCCAATTATCTCCCAGACGCATCGCATAATGACTTTCATTGACATCAGTTACTATTGTACTGCAGGCAGAAAGACTGAAGAATGACTGACCAGTAGGCAAAGGCCAAAATCACAGTTTTAAGTGAAATACCAAACATTGGAGGTGAACCTCAGCTTATTCTATAAAATCCTCCACTTTCATCCCCCCCAAACATATGAAGAGGCCTAAAAGGACTTAAAATATTGCTATTGCAAGCTCTCTAGAACAGGTGACTAAAGTCTGAAAGAACAAATAGTTTGGTAGAAAGTCATAAGTTTTAAGGGGAACACATCAAACTATGAGGCAAAAAAATATGGAGCAAAAAACAAGACATTCCCAAAAACTATTCCCCCTTTAATCGCAAACCAGACATTTTTCAGGAATGCAGTGTCACAATGACAGGCACTGCATAACATGTACATTTTCATACACCTACCCACTACTTCTCAATGTCTTAGCACACAATTCTGAACAAAGTAAATCATTGGTAGAACAAAGGAGTAAAATCAAGGACGTGCTCGAAAACATCATTAATGAGGGACATAGCAGAAGTGCCAGACAAACATCTGTGCCCCCCACCTCTCAGCACATGAACTCTGGCCAAAAGCATAAAGACAGGGGATGTACCATGCATTATGTGGATGATATGAAGCCCGTTTTTCTAGTTGCTTTACCTCTCAACATTGTGCTACAAAATCATTTTGTGAGCAAGGAACACACTAAAAATGTCAAGCAAACATTCACACATTGCTATGATAAACTTAGAAAAATAGGAGAATAGCAGGGTTTGCCTTAGCACACAGTCCCCCCAATATCTCAGCAAAATAATTTTAGACAAAGTAAATACAAATTAAAAAAACAAGACAAAGGTGTAACATTAGGAATTTAAAGCAATATGCTTATGACCTAAAAGATGTTAGAACAGATTTTGCAGGAACATGCACTGGATGAACTCACTTTTTGATGAAGAACATACCAAAATTGCCAAGCAAACATTTAAACATTGTGCAACATTCTTACAGCCCCACCCCTCTGCTAACCTATCAGCTTAACGATTTTAAGCAAAGCCAAAAATAACTGCAGAACAAACGTGTAACACAAGGGATAGTTTTAAGCATTGCTGTGATGAACTTAGATAGCAGAACAGTGTTTGCATTAGCATGCATTAAGACATCAGTACATTATTCAGAATTCTCACAGACCCTACCCCCACAATGCCTTTGCACAATAATTCTGGATGAAGTGAAAACAGCATAAAAACAACATGCTTAAAAGCTAATGAAGATGCTGGAATAACAGATTTTGATATAACATGAATTGCGTGACCTCAAAGTTTTTAATGAGAAACATACAAATACCAGGCAAACATCTGAACATTGTGCAACATTCTCATAGCCCCTAAACCCCCTTCCAGCCAAAAATTAAAATAGAACAAAGTTTTACCATCAGGGAAAGTTGAAAACATTGCTGGTATACATAATACTAGCATGAGAGGGTTTGCATTAGTATACTTTAACAACTTCTGTACATTGTGCAACATTCTCACAGCAGCTAACCCCCATAAAAACCTCTCAGCACAGTAATTCTGGACAAAGCAAAAACTTATCATAGGACAAAGGTGTAGTATCAGGGATAGTTGTACACATTGCTGGTATGCACAAAACAATGCTAACATAAGTTTGCATTGGTATACATTAAATCAACATCTGTACATTCTGCAACATTCTCACAGCCACTCTCCCCCACTACCAATCTTTCAGCACAATTGTAGACAAAACAAAAATTAAATAATGAACATTCTTATGCAAGACTTAAAAAGACCACATCAAATCTGGGCATTAATTATTACAGACAAGCCTCCCTTTCTCAATCCCTTAGCAAAAGAATTCTGGACAAAGGTAAAATAAAACTGTTACAACCATAGCCCTTCAACACCGCAATTTTCTTAGCTGAAAAACTCGGCACAAAAAAGTAATACAATCATCTTCCTAGGTTTCCTCACCCCTCCCTGCAAAGTAAGTTAAAATAAACCCAGCAATTTACCTTTCATGTAGTCAATAGAAGGAAGCTTCTAATTCTCTGCTCCCTCTTCATGACTGCAGACTGATCTGTTGCTTGCTTCTCTTTCATACAGACTAGACCCGTTCATCCATTTTAAATTGCCCTAAAAAGGACATTTTTTTAGCTCTTTTAAAAATTCCCTTACAAGGGCAGTTACAAATATAGCTCCTTTGCTGGTCCCACAATTGCTCCTGGAAAGCTTAAATCTTCCATCCATCCTCACGCTGATAATCCACAGAACCTATCTACCAGACTGCTAATTACAGAAAAGCAAACTGCTTTCCTGAAAAACAAAAGAGAAGTAATGCTTGCTACACATATGCCTTTTTAAAGTCAATTGGCACAAAAAGTGCTTTACACGTACCATTCAGGTACTTGCTTCACCACTTCTGAGTTAAAAAAAAAAATACAACTTACTTCCCTAGGTGGGTGCCACAGCCAATTAAGATACTAGAACTTACTTCCCTGGCTGCTGCAGCCAATCAGGTCCTTTACTACACTGAAGTGCACCTGACTGAGTGCAGCTTACAGGCAAGTTAAAAAAAAAAAATGGAAAAAAATGTTTGAGAATCACACTTTGACATTACACAGCCATGCGAACGTCCATGAGACGTCAAGCAATGAGCAGAGGAGATGGAGAAACCTGCAGCAGCTGTACATGAGGCATTTCATATGCAGGGAAATAATCGTGGACTCCCTGAGACCACGGGTTCTGTGGATGCTTAATGACAGCTATGCTCCTACTGCTACAGGGAGAAGAATCTGCTGTCAGTGAGCCATTACACGTTCTGGAGTCTGTTATAGAGGTAACTAGAAAAACAGGATAAACAGGAATTGTCAAGGCCTATATTGGAGATTCTTTGTACTAGTACAGGGTTAGTGACAGTGTTCAAAGCTCTGGATAGATCAAAAAGGAGAACAGTTACAAGTTTATCATTTCTTTTTGTGTCTACAGTATTAGTGAAGTTAATGGTGATGGTGGATGTACTGTGGTTGGGGTACAAACCATGCTGTGAAGGAGAGAAAGAAGTGCATTTTGTGTGATATAGTGTAGGATGTGGGTCTGAATGCATTTTTCAAGTATTTTTGATAGGGGAGAGAGGATGGAAATGGGTCTATAATTGGCAAATTCAGTAGCATAACCACCTTGGTGAATGGTTGTGATGTAACATTTTTTTACATAGCTAATGTATAAGAGATTCATTGACAGAGTGGTTTATTAAAACTGAGACAGGGTAAGCTATGTTCTCTGCTGCCATTTTATGTATTGGCTAGGTAGATTGTCTGGTACTAGGGAAGTGGGTTTTAGTTTAAGTAGTAGTTTTTTGATGACAGCTGTGGAGACTGGCTGGAGAGACAGATTATGGGGGTTATTACAGTTTGCTTTGTGTTCATGGTATAGCTTTGTATTGATCTGTTCAGTAAGGAAGGGACTGATTTAATAACATTAGAATTAAATTTATTCGCAATGTCAGCTGAGTTATTAATTTTGCACATGCATCTTTATTTCTTTTCTACCACCTAATCTATGCCAGGCTGCCATGCATGCAGTTTAGCTAAACCATTCATTCTGGCATTTCAAAATGAGTAGATTTAACATTTTCAGTCCGACAAAATAACTTACATGATGGATTATAATACTAGATCCTGCAATATACAAACTGGTGATTATCCAGGGTAGTACAATACAGGCATGTTTAACAAACAGATATGTAGAACACTGATTAGTTCTGTTTTATATACCTTACCTCAATGTTTCCTTTGATAACACCTTGGGGTATAAGCTGAGTATGCTTCTAGCCCATTTAACTACACGTTTTAGATCCAGAACTGCATGTCAGTTATTTCTTGTGGTAACTGGGTAGGTACATTTTCATTCCCTTTATTGTTAGAGTTATTTCACTGGACACAGTGCTGATGTGAATATCTAGGACATGGGACATATGGCTGACATTGAAGGTGTCAAAGTGTATGATGAGGCTGCACAGCTGCTGAGATATGGACACATTACACAAGGCTGGGGACCTCTGAGTGTGGGAACACTTTATGCATAGGAGTCTGCCAATGAGAATCTGTAAGAAGTGCCTGAGACACAAACAGCTGCTCATTATGGCCCCTATATGGAGGATAAAACTGCAGCAACTAAGTTCCTGCAGCATGGTTCTCTATTACAACAATACGCATGAAAGGCTATGAGACATTGGACATGTGGATACCTCCCATCTGGCTTCAACTTCATGTTACTGAATCTCCAGACTCCCTCCTTAAATGTGAAAGTCGGGGAGGTAAATGAGAAGATTTCCAGAAGTGTAACTGATATCCAGTCTACTGCTATGCAGCCATCTACAAGTGGTCTACCATGACCATGCTCAGTCATCAAATGAGAAATCCATCATACCTCTGTTCATCAAACTTAAAACATCAAATGTTCACTTCAGCGTATGCTCAGTTATTGAATATTTTACCCAGGGAATGGAGTTGGTTGGCCAACATTAGGAAATTTGCCCTTTTCCTCAATGTAGTGTGATCTCAGAGTTGGTATATATACATAGAGGTATGTGGGGGGCAGAGCCCCCCATCTGGGTGAGTTTGATATACTGCAGTGTGTGTTTCGGTATGCATGTTGGTCCACTGTCTCTTTTCCATGGGTAAAATATTCGATGACTGAACATTTAATGAACTGAAAGTTTGATGTTTTAAGTTTGATGAACAGAGGTTCAGTGGATTTCTCATTTGATGGCTGAACATAGACCTGTCTACCATGAGGTGAGTCATACATAGAGGTAGAAAGCAATACTTTCATTAGGTGCTGCAGTTCATGATGCAGCTTATGGCCTAAACTGTCACTGTTATTCTGTACCTCAAGGATGCTATTATGCCGAGCCAGATCACCTAGAGAAGCTGATGTCAATGGTTTGATCTTAAGCTTGTGTAGATGCCAGGGGTGGACAAGACTCTAACTACATTTGTTACCATGAACTGTCACTCTATGGCATCAATGGTTCTGTGTTCCTGCATCCACATCCACAAGGCCAAATATCACTTCAAACATAGGACATGAACAAGCATGACACAGCAGTGCATATCTTTCTATATGGCCATACTTGTGGATCCTGATTTGGTTGGCTTCCAGCCAGCGATGTGATACTGCAGTGTGTTAACAGTGTCACATCTCAGAAAACCCTTAAGGGGATACCTTATTGAATGCCACATCAAATAAATGTAGGAGACACTGAGAACACTCTAGGGAACTTCAGATAAAGCACTGTGGAAGATACTTAATAGAGCATGATAGGAGAAACCCTTTAGAATGTCGCAGGGCATGCAGGACACACAGGACAGCATACTCATTGTTGGCCTGGTGTCAGTGATGAGGTGTGATCTCTCATACACCCTGTGTGTGTGTGTTCTGTGCTCCTCATAGTACTTATGGTTCCTGCTTTATGTGCTCTGTCTCCTGCCTTTTAAACACTTAATGATGGGTGACAAATTTCTGATTGTACAATAGCATGGTATTGTATGTGCAACAAATTTAAAGTTACAGTAATGCACTGCATTGGTCTGTGTTTTTTGTCATATACTGAGTAATAAAAGTTTTAGTTCAGTTTGGTTTAGATAATAAAGTCTTCTCAACATACATATGTCTGTATTGTACAGGTTGGTATGTGGCGTAGATTGTTCTGAGAAGATTAATGCCCACTCAACTTTAAAATATGATTTGTGGCTTAATTTGCAGATTCTGCCTAGGACTGTAGGCTGTTGCAGATATTTCTGCGAAGTACCACTTGCTAGCATGGGTATCTGCACTGACTGCAATATCTGTGATTGCTTCTGCTGAATAGTTTCAAGAAGATTACATATTTTCATGGCATTTATACTGTATGGATTATCAGATTTTGTATTTAAGAGTGTATTTCATTCACATTTACTTGTTTTCATCAATGCTTGCTTTATCTGCATTATTTATTAGTGCGTTTGCAGTATATTTCCATTAAGTCTTCTTGCTTTCTTAGGTATCTGTACTGTTATCATATGCATTAGCTATGATTGTACTGCAGTACCAAGGCTTGCTGTGATTATTCATTAATCTCCTGTGGATATAGATGTTTTCTTACATATTGCACCATTATATATATATATATATATATATATATATATATATATATATATATATATATATATATATATATATATATTTCACTGTAATGGATGCAGCTGTGACATTTCTGAACTAAATAAACTGCTTTGTTGATCATTTGCAAATATTATCATACTGTTTAAATGCAATTCATTCATGCTATAAAATTCTTACTTGTGCAAACCTTGTTTTTAAATTATCAGCACTCAGAATGTGCCTGAAGCAACAAAAATGAACCATGCATATTACAAAAAGTATTTCTGCAGCCTGTCTATGTACTTCCAATATTAAAAGTACAGACATAGAAGAATAAATATGAAATGCAAAAGAAACTAGAAAAAAGTCTAGGCATACAGAAAAGAAGAAAAAAAGCAAAAAAAAAACAAGAACAAATAACAGTAAGGAAACAATCAACATAAAAACATATATGAAAAAAATAAATAACATTGATAAAAACTCGTGGTATGTTTTATGGTGTCAGCACTTTGGAATGGATTCTGTAAAGTTCACAGAAGCTATTTGCAAACAATGCAGCATGCTGAAGGAAGACTTCAGGGCACCTGCTGCCAATGCAATTTCAGAAGGCAGTCCAAGTACTTAGATATTGAGTGTAGGATAGTTATGGAATCCAGACATGCAGATTTGATTCCAAAACACATAGTGTGAACACAGCACAAATGAAATGTGATAAACAGCCACACCAACTGTATTTCCGAAATCCTCAGTGTATATTCATGTACCCCAAGGAGTTAAACCAAATATTATGGATTATGGCAAAATCCATAACAAAATGTCAAAAGATATATAAAAGTGCAACCTGCTATTAATATAGTGCAACAGGCTGCAGTGAAACAGGTCATAAATGAGGCTGTGGTTGTGCATCTTTGAAAGTAGCCAGCTAGAGTCAGCAAGGCTACAGCTAAACTTGTTGTCAGGCCAGCAAATAAATGACAGATACTGTCTAGACAGAGAACTGGTTCAGTCTATCTGCAATATGTGTGCCCCACACATGCCAGTGCAGACCCTGTGAGGAAATCCCATCCCATTGAAACCAAAGAGTGTCTCAGCCTGGGTGTACTTGCAGCTGTGTAATTCCAGAGACACATGGGGGATGCTGTGGGAGTATCACATACAGCTACAAGATGTATCTTGGGAAAATTCCTGGAAGCAATGTGCAGCAAGGTGGATGACTACATACACTTTCCATCCACCTCCATGAAGTGGCAAACTGTAATGCACCAGTGATACAGCATTGCAAACCTCTCCATGCACTCAGTGCAATAGATTGCACACACATATCTGTCAAGACACCAGTACATCCTGAAGCAGATTGATATGTAAACAGAAAGGGCTGGCTATCAATTGACTGCCAGGTTGTGTGAGCAGCAGATTGCAGCATAACAACTATTATGGCAACACACCTCAGAAGTGTCCATGATGCTGCCGTATGGAGTAAAAGTGTACTGAGAACAACATTCCTACAAGGTGAAAAATCTGAGGGACTACTACTAGGTAATTACAAGAGCACAGCTAGGACATAAGCTAAGGATACTCCCCACAACAGTATCCATTCTGACCAAATGTCTTTCCATTCCAGACAATGGGTGACTGTGGTTATCCACTTGAGCCATGGCTAATGACACTGTACCATGAACCATCCAACTTTGCACAGTAGGCCTACATTACAGCACATACAACAAGCAGAAACACCTCAGAGTGTGTGCTTGGTGTATTGAAAGCTAGGTTCAGATGTCTAGACACATTTGGGAGTACACTGCAATGCACAACTAAGAAAGCAGCACAGATGACAATGGTGTGTGCCATGCAACACAACATGCTAACTAGAGCACATGGTGGTCTTCCAACAGCAAGCGTGGGTGAACTACCCCAAGAACCCCACATGTCTGAAGAGAACATCCCAAAAGTATCAGAGGAGGAGCAGGAGGAAGTAGGGGGCAGAATATATAGACATAGGCAATGTAGGGTGCAAACATAAGTACAGACCCGGTAAACACAGCAGTGTCTCACCCACATCTTTGAGTCATGACAAGCCACATGTACATGGGTACACACACCGAACATTGATTTTCAGGTGTTGCCCCACCACAGCAACACAGTTTGCACCTAATGGCAATTGCCACTAGATGTACACACTGAGCATCAGACTTAACACCATAACCATATCATATTACAGCATGAGTATATACAAATGTGTCACAGCAAGGACCAACAAATCAGTGTACAATTGACACAGGTATGCATACACATTCAGATTGATGTACCACTGTATGGAAAACAGGCAGGGGCACACATCAGTGCTACACATTCCTATTTCTACAATATAATAACATGAAAAAAAAGGTAAACCACATAGGAGATAATGCAGAACATTTAATAGCAGCAGTAAAATATGTCACTGTAAAGTGGCAATTCAATACCATATGCTAGTGACATTAACTGCACCTTTGGGCACACTCTAACACAGTCTAGGATAACCTCTCTGATGTCTCACACCATGGTTTGCTCTGCCACAACCATGTACAGAAACATGATGCCCTGGTTGCTTCACAAGGGAGATTGATGGGGTGACAACACCATGTTGAGGTTAAGGAACATGACTGCAAGTTGAAGGCATTGTGACTGGTGGGACCACAGCAGATGGGTAAGCAGTTGAACTCTGTGAGGGTTGGACGACAGACATTGATTCTCAATGGCCAATGGTGGTTCTGTGGACAGGTGGTCTGCCTCACCCATACTGCAATCTGCTGATGACAGTCAAGGAACACAGAACCCTACTAGTAGTACTACACTACTGCAGTACTGTAGAGGCCAGGGTTTCTACTGATCATGCCACAGCTAGCAGACTCTCATTCTGAATGGCCAATGCAGCCATAATCTCACTATGTTTGTGCTCTTGTCCTTCATGTATGACACACAGCTGGTGTGCCACTTGATCTATGGCATATGTAAGTGCACAGCTGTCTGACCTGTGCCGTTGCTGTGACCGTTCATTTACCTGAAGTAGTAGGTGAACACCCTCTGACACCTGGCCATGAACAATATTGTCTCACCTATATGTACTGCAACTCCCTGTTAATGGTTGTTGTGGGGAACTGTCATCAACAGCAGTCTCAATTGCAGTCTGTTGGTCAATGGCCTCACGCTGTTTAATATCCACTGTGCCGTCATCCTCTGAATGGCTAGAAAAAGTTCCCCTTCACATCTGAGGCTACAGCTTCAGCAACATCACTGTCAACATCATGGACAGACTGTACAAAAACTTCAAGGTCCTGTGTGCCAGAGGCCATAATACCATGCTGAGAAATGTATGAAACCACATCATGATCACTGGATGGGTTGCTGAATGGCAGAATGTTACAGATAGTTGATGTGCCACAAGATACAAAGACACAGATCAGGACAATATGCCTACATCACATGATGGTTAGCATCAAAGGCAAATGATGTGTGTGTGTATATATATATATATATATATATATATATATATATATATATGTGTGAGTGTGTGTGTGTGTGTGTGTGTGTATGTGTGTGTATGTATATATGTGTATATATATGTATATATATATATATATATATATATATATATATATATATATATATATATATATATATATATATATATATATATATATATATATATATATATATATACATATATATATATATATATATATATATATATATATATATATATATATACATACACACACACACACACACACACACACACACACACACACACACACACACACACACACACACACACACACACACACATATATATATATATATATATATATATATATATATATATATATATATATATATATATATATATATATATAAATATATATATGTATACATGTGTATGTATATATCACTGGAGTATTACAAATAATAATGACTTTACATGAGGTCTACTATATGATGTCTCACAGAATCTATATACACGAAGTATATAATCTGGTTACAAGATCGACATACATAACATATCTAAGCAATACAAAAGGACACACACACCTGACAACACCTCATGGGAAGATGTTTCTGTTGAAGAGGGCTGTACGTCAACTATTTTAGTGAAAAAACAGCATTAATCATCAATCATTGCCACCTTTAACCTGGTGAACACAATTAAAACATGCAGAAGGTTTGACATACATATGCCACTCATGTATACACTTGATGACATGGATGCAGATGGGCCTAGGAATGGTATGAAAGACAGTATTAATGGAGGATAACAACAGGATTAACATCAAGGACAGGTGTGAAACATAGTTAATAGAATATCATGGACAGACTCCTGCTCTAAAGAGGTTGTGGGTTATACTGTGGACCCTGCAGCGGGAAAGTAAAGAGAAAGACAACGCAGTCATGTATTTAGCAAAAACAATACCGACAGCAACACATATACAACACAGTAACATGAGTTGCAAATACTCACATGATGGATGTTACAGCTGCACACCAGATGAGCCTGTGTTGACAAATATTGACATTAATGTCATGTATCACATGTGTGCTGCACATTGCTGTAAACTGTGGTAATTATGGTTTAGCATACCTGGTCTGTCTGCACTTGAATCTTCACAGCTTTGACCCCCAATGGATATACCTGTTACGTACATTTTTAGGTAAATAACAATATAACATTAAATAGCAGTGCCATGAAATGAGGCTGAAGTAATAACAATGTTGTGGTCACAGTAACAGTGTGGAGACACTCACCTGCCTATCCCTGGTTTAGTCCCAAAGTAGATGGACCTGCGAATGTTAATGCAAACAGCATTACACATGTTGTTTGGATTACTCTGTCTATACTTCAGTTGTATAAACAGATGTCATTAGACATATGTTCATCATCCTCACCCTGAGTGGATGTGTGTGCTTGGCTCAACTCTTCTAATGCAAATCAAAAATAACAATGCATGAATATGATGAAGCCCACGGTTAGTAGTTGAAAGTGCTTAATCTATTAAAGTTTGTGAATGAACATGAGCAACATTGCGGTTCTGTGGGTGCGCATTTTGTCTGTGGAGTGTTTGTTATGATTTACTTCTAATGCATGAATATGAATGCTGCAGCAATATGCAGTGATTATCTCTATATTAAGCCATGTAATGGAAAGACTTGCATGTTCAGCCTGGAATTCTAACTTTAGTCCAAGATCCATCACTCCCCAATTGCTGTATGCAGTGAGGCCAGAAGTACTGTGATGTCATTGGGGGGGGGGGTCAGTGGTGGTCCTCACTGGTGATATCCCTCAGTCTCTTATAATGCTTCAGTTTGTTGGCTGCATGAAGGATCATGTCTGAGCAGTGTCATTGACAGGCATCACAGGATTGGTTGTCAACTCCAGCTGCATTTATCATGTTGGTGAGGTTGATCCATATTTCATATCTCCCAACTGTGTCATCTGAATGGCCTAGGGGTCTCCATCCATGTTTTCGAAGAGCAGCAATTATGATGTCATTTTCCTGGAGGGAGAAGCTGTCACCCCTAGGATGGGTGGCCATGTGAAAGATGATGATAAGAACATGATAATATTCCTCTTTAAGCCCGTCATGCATTTGATTCTATGAGCAGCATATGCCAACATGAACAGTATGCATTCCTGTGGAATGCAATGGTCTGTATAACACTGTGTGTGATAAATACTAACATTATATATAAAATGTAACAACAATACCTTCATATATAACATTTGTAAAATCAATATAACTTATCTTGAGTGGGGAATAGAACGGGCAGCCGCGGTGGTGCAACGGTTAACATTGCTGCCTCACAGCAAGAGGTTCTCTGGTTCGATTCTCGGCTGAGGTGCTTTCTGTGCGGAGTCTGCATGTCCTTCCTGTGGTTGCGTGGGTTTCCTCCAGGTGCTCCGGTTTCCTCCCACATCCCAAAGATATGCAGTAGGTGGATTGGACACTCTAAATTGGCCTTAGGTTTTGAGTGTGTGCATGTGTGTGTGCCTTCTGTGGAAGGCTGGGTGTCAGGCTGGCAACTCGACACTGTAAAACTCCACTGCCAATCATGAGAAAATAGATGATCCACTGTGAATACCCCTAACTGGAAAAAGCCAAAAGAAAAAGTGGGGAATAGAGCCCCTCACTCTACACGTATGTTGAATGGAGGTCCAAAGACAACAGCATCATGCCACAGCAATCTACAGGCATTGTGTATTACAACAAGTAACAATTTAATAACTTGCAGAAAGTTTTGGACAATCTCAGAATCTGTAGGCAGGCCACAAACAGTGGGATCCTTTGTAAATTGAGCCAGTAGTGATAACACCTTTATTAAGAAGCATCATTGAAACAATATCCATAAAAGCAGCAACACACATTTTAACAGTTAAATTAGGAAACATGAATTAAGAAATATCTGTAATATCAGCACAACATAGTACATATGGATAGCGCCTGGATCAACAGGTGACAGTAAGTACACCGCAGTGTGTAAAAAAGCACCAGTAAGAATTGTAGATGATCTGTAAATTTGCCTTTGTATACTGTAACATTTGTAATGTAAATATGTCTATAAACTGCATATGGGACTTAAATCAAATAATTAAAACAGCAATACCTGTAAGCATAAATTTCAAACCACTATCACTCCAGTAACTTATAACTACTTCTGTTAAAAGTCACATTTTGAGTAAAAATTAATTTAACTAGATACCTTTGGAAATGACTGACTTGAAGAGATTTAATAATGACTAAAACAGAAATGCTACCAATTGCCAATGTACCTCTCACTCTGAATCATAGAATCAAGGTGCACCTAAAGTGCACCTGCCTTTAAGTAACATTTGTGCCATACATAATTAATGAGGGTCATGAAAATTCAAATTTTTGGAATCTCATTTCTGCACCTGTGCATAAATTGGCTTCATGTGCCATAACACGCGAGTGTTCAAATACCCAATAGGAATAGATAAATGGTACCATGTCTGCCATATGCGTGTTGTCTTCCAATGATATGATAACATGACATCAGAACCATTTTCAAATACTGATTTTGATACATTTACAGATCAGACCATTGCTAGCTGTGAACTGAATGGTACCTCAGTGAGCATTTTTCTGTGTCTGTATATTTCAGAGTTCTTTAACTTGTGGACCATGATGGCCAGTTCACAGAAGTTGAGACATGTCTGTGTGCCCTAATGGATGGGCAAGGAGATGACACAGGTGTTGACTGTGTATGCCAGACTGGAGCAGAGGATGAGATCCAGACCCAGGAACTTCACCGTAATACACATAATGAATCATATCATGAGGGAGCACCAATAAAGGACAGGGATCTACCACACTGGAGTGCAGGTTCAGCACCATTATAATGACCTGCATATGATTAATGCAGAAAAGCTGCAAAGGAGGGTAGCCTAGGTGCAGATGCAGGCCATACATCCAGGATTCTGTGCATACTTAAGCATCCCTACAGACTTTACAGATATATCTCTGTCCCCTATATATATATATATATATATATATATATATATATATATATATATATATATATATATATATATATATATACACATATAGCTATATATTGCTGATTTTTTGTTAACCATTTAGTAGCGTCTGTGACAATTAGCTCATGGTGATAATTAAGTGGACTTAGTAACCATTATCCTTCTAACTGTGGTTTCAACTTCCATAATGTTAATTTATTTAGTAATATTTATAATATCCATAATTATAACCTTTGTAGAGCTATATATAGTTTACTAATGACATAATTTCACACAGCCACTGTCTTCGTACCATCACTGATACCTAGAGCGCCTAAGTCGCTCATGACTGCGCACTTCATAGTTTTCTATTATAGTAACATAGTATCGTATATCGCACTATTATACATTGGAATAAAAACCCATGCAGGACTTCTTTATGTCATTTCTCCTAATAAAGTACACTGGCATGTTTATTTAAGCCCAGAAGGAATGCCTGTCTGACTACTTACACAAATGTTTACAGTTATGTGTTGATAGCTGTTGTTTCTTTACAATAAAATGTCCAATAAGTGTTTTCAATTTCCATATTCATCTGTTTTCTACAGGAATAAATACCTGTAGCACCTGTTTCTTAAAAGGGGTGTCTTGTTGCCTGTTAGCCTGGCCTGTAAGGCACCTAGTAAGCATATTTAAGTTTTGGCATGCTGTGGTTCTGATTCATAGTGTAAACATATCTGAAATTATCTTGGTTTAATTCACCCATAGCATTTCTTTGGAGAAGCATATTCCAATAACTGATTTTAATGTTTATGTTGTGCATGGTTATGAATAGCAGAGTTAGTTGTTGAATTCCTACGAATTTGGCCATAATCTGTAACACTCTAACATCAGCTTTCTAACAAAGGCATCGGTAGAGTGGATACCTGTTTATTTAGAAGGAGCATGTGGTGATTGTTAGCCTGGTGTGTAAAGAACCAGAACAGCATCTATCATTTGGCTTGCTGTGAGTTCAAATCCACTTAGGGGACATGTATCTGAAACAGTTATCTTGGCTTAATCCACCCATATCATTTATTTAGTGAAGCATATTCCACTCAAATGATATTAACATGTATTTTGAGAATGGTTGTGAATGGCTTGATTATTCATCGAATTCCTATGAACATAATCACAATCTGTAGTGGTCCATTAACATCAACTATTTAACAGTAGGGTCAGTAAAGCCTGCTACAGACTGTAATATGTATGATCAATGCTTTGGTTAATATTGTATACTTTATAAAAGTGCTATCAAGTTCTGTTTTTTCATTAAATATTACACGCAATTCAAGCACAACATCATCCTCAAGTTTTGAGGGAGTGGGATGGACAGACTAATAGCTGAAATGCAGAACAGGGAAGATGTATGCATATGTTTAGTGATGTGCACTTTGCCAAGGGATATCATGGTCATCACACATAACTTACTGTGTTCCTTATACACAGCAACTTGTATGGTTCTGTTCACAGAAGCTCTATGATACATGACATTATCTCACTTCCTGAGGAATGAATGTTTTCCGTTACTGTTAATTTTTGTGAACACAGTGCTGACATGAATGAATGTTTTCAAAGTCTTTACCTACATGACCAAAAAGGTTTCATACTCTGAAATCCTAATTCAGGATCCATATTAGAAGACCTGCATTTAATGCATGCAGTTTCAGTCAAGATGGATTAGTTGGGCAGGTACCTCTCAATGTTAGAGTTTGAATGTACATTGTAATTGCACATTTAAATCTCATATCCTCTAATCTGTGTTCAAAAATGTTCAAACCTCTAATCAGTACTAAAAATATGTATGGTGATTATGTAATGTTCTTCAAGAATAACTTGACTAGAAGCTGTTCTGAGTAATGTATATCACTATTAATGGGGGGATGCATCATTCTTACTTTCTCTTTTCAGGTAAGGAGAATCAGACCAGTAACCCAACCATGCCCACTGAGAAGATGCACAGGCCTGTGACGTAGTGGAGAGAGAGAAATATGTCAATTGCTTTTCCTGTTTTATGAAATAAAATGCATCTGCTCCTGTTTACAGATCTTTTTTTTCACAATAACATGTATATTGATTAAAATGCAGGAATGCCCATGAGGAGCGGCCTTAGGTCAACTGGTGCCCTAGGCAAAAGGGTTACATGGTACCCCCCACCACACCACTCTGTGCCCCCATCCTGGTCTACTTACAGCAAATAAATACTGGAAAAGTGCACATTTTAGAGCGGCGCCCTAGGCGGCTGCCTAGTTGGCCTATGCCTAAGGCTGGCTATGATGCCCATATTGCATCAGTAAGGTAAGTGAAATCATCACATTATACCTGTGCTTACAACTGTGATTGAAACATAAAATGTTGAACTAGCATGTAGCATTTAACCACTGTTTTAGCACACAGATTTTGAATTGTACTCCACAAGATAAATAACAGTTGAGTTTGTGTATCTGTCATACATACTGAGTGGTGGATGTTTTATAAGTAACTTTTAGTGCTTTGATTGCTTCTTATAATGTATGATTTGTTATGCTTGTGTTTGTGTTGTGCTATCGGACTGGAGGACTGCAGCCCCCCCAGTTGTAAAATGAAAGAAAAAGAATTAAAAAAATAAAATACTTAGCTGCAAAGTCCCAGAACTTGAACTGCGCATGCATGCCTGGCAACTTCTGGGTTTCTGTAAATGTGGACAGCTGTTAAACTAGTCCGGATTATGAAGTGAAGGCATCATTGTACAGATGACTCGAAGTCTATGCAGTTTGTAACCACATAGACTGGAAGGAGATCAGACTGCCATGTCTGCAGTCACGTATGACGTGGATAGCTACTGACTGGCTCTCGCTGCAAGGGAAGGGAATTTGTATTTATTACACGCGAAGGGATGTGTCCAGCAAGGGAATATACAGGTACTGGTGTGTGTGTGTGTGTGTGTGTGTGTGTGTGTGTGTGTGTGTGTGTGTGTGTGTGTGTGTGTGTGTGTGTGTGTGTGTATAATGCCCAGTCAAATATACCTGGTGGCTAAAGTTACTCAGGCTCAAATCCTGTACCTTGGGTACAGGTGGCAAGACACTAAATTCCCTACCCACCACCAATTGTGAAAACTGTCCAGATGTTTGCCTCATATTTTTGTTCTGTCCTGTTCTTTTTAAAATCTGTGATTTTCCAGATTTTTGTAATCAGTGAAGGATTGAATTCACTAAATAATGACAGACATTTGAATTTCAGAGTTCATATTCTACAGAAAAATACATGGTAACGCAAGACCTTTTATTCTAGCAATTTTCTTAGTTTATAAGATTAATATTTGAAATTCGTCCCTATATTTAGGGGTGTATTCCCCCATTATTGGCTTTGTCCAGGTTTTTTGTGTTAAGAGGCTGAGAGCTATAGTGAGAACTGAATTCACTAAATGATAGTCATTTAAGTTTTAATCTTCCTGTCTTTCAAGAAACAGCTGATTTGGCACAGTGGTATGTTACTCTGACTGTAGGTTATAGGGTCCTGGGTCCAAGTCTTGGTAGAGAAATGCATGGTGGTAACACAACATTTTTTTCTAGCAACTTTCAGGATTATACAAGCAATGTTTAAATGTGTCCCTGGTTTTTGGCCTCCCACCCCAATAAATTTTGGCTTTTTCCAGATTTCTTGTGCTGCAAAGTTGAGAGATACAGTTTAGTGTTGAGTGGATTTTACAAGGAACGGAGAGCTTCATGGGAAGAGAAGTTTAGTGCTTCTTATGTTGAGTCTGCTTGCATTGTTAATAGCATAACAAGTTGAATGCTTGCTTGTGATGCAGAAGGCCGTGGGTCTACTCCCACAGTATGTAGATACATTGCTGATACTATACTGTGTTGTACTTTTAAAGGGGGTAGGTGCTGCAGTCTTGAGAATGTCCTCTTTGGCAGAGATACCTAGTAACTATGAACCTGTTATCAGTTTGCTATCCATTCCTTATTGCAATATTACTAGCTTATCATTTTTTCAGTGTAACATGGGCAATTTATTCCTCAAAGGCAACAGACACTTTATTTGTAGATGAAACAATGAAATATAAAGTTGTTTGCTAGCAGCAACCTCTTCATTAGTTACATATCTCTTTAATGTAGAATTATTTAGATGACTTTTACTTGAGTAGACTTTTATGATGGAAATGTTTTTTGTTCCCCTCTACTCGTCACTCATTAGACCCATTATATAGTACAGCACCCCTTTTGGTATGTACCTCACAAGACATCTACAACTGGAAAGGCCACAGAAATACTTCACAAAGAGGATTACTGGCCTCAAACAGATGCCCTAAGCAGACCGTCTCAAAAAACTCCAGCTTTACTCCATCGCATATCACCTACTCAGAGGCAATCGCTGCCCAACATACAAAGCTATGTCAAACCCAGAGCTGTTGGGCATGCTGCACTTAAAGAAATCCCAATCCCTCTGAGCTACACACTCTAGGGACCTAAATCTTGTCACCACAATAAACAGAACATGCTGGAGGGATAGATTCCTGTCCCAGAGACTTCCCATACTCTGGAACAAACTACCTATCTATATCAAACAAAGCTCCTCATTAGCACTCTTCAAGAAAAATCTTGATGATTGGATGGGAAATAGGAAATTCACCCCGGGGATCATCTCTGTGGCTCTGTTTGACAGGGGCACAGGAAAATAATTTTCTTGGGTGGCAAAAGCCAGGGTACTTTTTTGGCTAGCTTGTATAGGCCCTAGGGCCGATAGCCTAGTACCTACCTTTGAACCTATGAACCTGTGAACTTATGAACCTATGAAATGTTCTGAATTGGGCAGATCTGTTATTATTGGTGCATGCATTTTGCTTCATTGTTTACTGGAAAAATGTTCAAAACAATAAATTTAAAACACCCTTTAACAACTTTACTGTATTATGCAAAGAATATAATTGAATACAATCGGGAAGGTGTTTATTGATTATCTGATCAGCTCAGGTACACCCCTCCCAGTTCTTGGTTGGATGTGTTCGATTAGGATCCAGTTAAATCAGCTATCTACAAGCACAAACTTTTTTGTTACTGTATATTTTCATTGATTGAGTCAGAATGCTACTGAAAGTGATGAAGCCAGATTTAAGCAATCGCATCTCTTAGATCTTCATTTTTTTCAGGGGGGGTACTTATGCTCGACACCTAGGGAGCTAAGTCTATCGTGTAGGATGTCTGGCGCACAATTCTCCCGGCTGACCTATACCTCTCAATTGTCCAGATTTTCACAGAATTAATAGATTTTTGCTTCTTATTTTTGGTTTGTTCCTCATAAAATTTGTGGTTTTCTGGCAAATAATTTAGGAATGAATTTCATACCCTTCAGAAAAATGCATGCTAAAACAAGATCTGTTATACTGTCAACTGCCTAAGTTTATATAAGACCCATTTTTAGTACTGTTTGTTTGTCCCCCAAAATATTTGGCCTTGTCCAGATTTCCTGCATTAAGAGGTTGAAAGGTATGCACAAATAATTTGCTGTATATAATTAAGTATATCCAAACCTCTAAACTGTCCCTGATTTTGTCTCAAAATGTTGCTCTCCCCCTAATAATCTCTCTGCAAAATGGCAATATTGGAAGAAACGTGGAGGGTTTAGAATTAATAAATAATTGTAATGATCAGAGTTTCAGATTACTTTTATTTCCAAAATGCATGTAGATTCTCTTATTTTGTCAGCTGCTCAACTTAACAGTACTAATATTAAAAAAAGTGTCCTTTCTTTGACAGGTTCCCAGCTGTATTGTGTGGCTATTTTATATTTTTGCATTACACTTTTGGTCCATTTTTCATAAAATTGTTTTTTTTTCTGGCAAATTAGTGGTACATCATTAAATATTAAAGTTAGAAAATAATGACAGACATTTGAGTTTCAGATTTCATACCCTTCAGAAAATTCATACTAATGCAAAACGTACTATTCTATTATCTTTCTAAGTTTATAAGAGCAATATTTAAAATTTGTACTTATTTTTGGGCCTTTGTCCCACTTCTATTTATGGCTTTTTCCAGATTTCTTGCTCTGGGGTTAAGGGGTATGACAACTGTGTCAGGGTCATCACCATCAGCCAGAGACATTTCAAATTGTGACATACTTGTTGAAACCCACTCTACCACATAGTGACTCTGGATGTGTCCAAACAAGGCAATGGGCAGTTATGCAGTGTAAGTGTGCAAAGTATCCCCTCATCCAAGGTGGATGTAAGTATTACAGTGGTTTTTCATCCGTCCTTGATTTTGCAAAATGCTCTGGTTTTCTGTCATATATTTATACTGTTGATATATGCTTATTATTCAGAAAATGCATGTTGTTGCAGTGCCTGTTGCTCTGTGTTTAAGTAGCAATGCTTTAATGGCCATCAGGTAAGCTTGTCTGAGATTGTAAGATGCAATTAAGCTTTAATAAGCATACTATTAAAGAATTATCAACATTGAAAGCCTTTTTGTTGTTGCCATGCAGAGAATATTTACATAACTAGATAACATATAAGCCTTAGGTAATAAAATGCATATGACAGTATTTGTAATAAAGGACAGAATTACAGTATTTTCAGAAGCTCATTACATTTGTTGGAGACTTGCAGCCATCTTTGCAGGCTTTACACGTAAAATACATAGAATGCCAATCTGTCATTTGTGGTCCATAACCTGTGCAGTAATCCTTTAAACAATTTATCTTGACCTTGTTTCTTGTTTGCTGTTCATTTTTTACTTTGATCATGTTTTCCCCATGAAACAAGTAGATAGTTGTTATCAGGCAGCAGGTCTTTTTAGGATAAGAAACATTTTTACAAGTGGGGGGGGGTATCACAGAGATTGCTACTACTTTTTTGATACTTTTATAAAGCCGAATATAAATTATAATTAGAACTGCAGTGCAAGGAGAAGTAGTTTGAGTTGAGTGCTGCTTGTTTTTTTTATACTTGATTTTGACTGGCATTCCAGGAATGGATTTAAAAAGTAATTTATTTTTTCATGCCTCACAACCTTTTTGTTTCCATCCAGATATTAAGTAAGCTGTCATGTAGCCAATGCATTGAAATACTTTTTTTCTTCTCCACTTCATTTTGTCTTGATTGGACTCTCATAATGACAGTTTGGCACCCAGGGCAGCGTATTTAATTAAAATCCCAGTTTTTGTGGTTTGGAGCATAGCTCCACCCCTTTCTAGTTGGCCACACCCCTTCCCATTGGCCTCACCCATTCAGCTCTCTGCTGCAGCCTCCCTTTGATTTGAAGTCACCAGCCACCACTGGTCTATGGCTGTGTTTTGCAGTAATAGATCTGTGGTGCATAGCCTGCCTACTCACAGAGTGAATGGGTGTCTGCTGTGTTAGTGTTTATATTGATGTTTGTAGGCTGTATAACATGCCCTGAAGTTAAATATTGGTATTGGCTGTACCTACAGCATCATAGATATTTTGGTTAAAACACAGTTATAGCCTAAATTTACTGACACTTGTGCAGATGCAAATTTGTTTGTAGCAGCTCATAATCAACGCACCCTGCAATTCAGTATTGATATTGCATGTGCCTGCAACACCTTGGGCGTTTTTGTTAAAACACAGTTATAGCCTAAATTTACTGACATTTGTGCAGATATAAATTTGTTTGTAGCAGCAGCTCATAATCCGTGCATCCTGCAATTCAACATTGATATTACGTGTGCCTGCAACATCTTGGGCGTTTTTGTTAAAACACAGTTAAAACCAAGGTGCAGGCACAAATTTGTTTGTAGTAGTTCATAATCAGCAAACATAGGGTTCCTATTATATAATCAAAGATGCAATCCTTCGAATGCGTCTTGATCGAACTTGAAAGCATGAAACAGCAAAATAGCGAAACAGCCTATAAGCAATATCCTGCCCTAGGAAAGAAATCGCTTGGCAGTCTCAGTTACTTTGCCATTTTTGTCACTGTAGTGTGATCTCGGAGTTGGTATATTTAAGTGGGGGGTATGGGGGGCACAGTTTACAAAAATCACTGTTACGAGTGTTCAGGATTGTAAGCTTTCACTTATATGGGGTCGATAAATCAGCATTCACTTTTTTAAGCGCTCGCTGATTTAATATAGACCCCAAACATATTCATGATGTTTCCATTTTGCAGGCCACTGATTGGTAACAATTTTTGGTAGATAATGCACACAGTTGTGCACATACAATACAGTTAGTAACAGATATAATACATTCTCATATGTCACAGGCTGTGGTGACTGAACATACAAAATATTTGTTACTGCTGTATTCACTATATTGATGTGTGTTTAGCCACTTCTCATGCTGCCTGTCTCAGATGTTTGTCATGTGGCTTGCCTATTGTCCACAATATTGTCACATCACTTTCTCCTCATTTTAACAATGACACTTGATGGCTGTTCATATAAATCATTCTATATTCATAGATTCATAGACTGTTACTAGGCTAATGACACAGGGGGACTTTCTAAGTGCATCCAAGTTTTCCCAAAAGAATGATGATGCCCTGTATCCAATAGGACAGTGAGAGCCAGACATTTATAAGCTACCTCTGTCTATAAGAGACATGGGTGCCAAGCCAGGTGTACATTTTCTATTCCCCATCCACTTGTCTAGATTGTGCTTAAACTGGGTAATAGACAAACTCAGCTTCACATGGATCGGAAGCCTGTACCATAGGAGAAGCAGTTTCTGAGATGCATATTTGTCTCTCCGGTATATTCTGTTTAAGTCACAGACAAAGTTCATGTCCCTAGACCTTGTATTTCTGGTACTGTTTGACTTATGAATACAGTAGATAGTTGATTATCCGAAGTAACTGGGACCTAGGGTAGTTTGGATAATCAAACTGTTTGGATAATCAAACATATAATTGAATCCGATAAAAGACTTCTAAAATCTTGTTTTTTTCTGCATGCAGAAACACACTTTTCAACCATTTAGTGATTCCAGTGGACAGTAAAGAATATTTTTCAGACAAAAGCTGGCTACAAGCTCAAAAAACACACTCAAGTGAATAAATATAATGTTTACATATTCAGACTTTATAATTTTTCTTACCTGAAAACTTTGGAAGGCTGGTTCAGATAACTGACATTTCAGATAATCAACATTCAGATAATCGACTCTAATGTATGTAGGAGAGTCATAAGTGCGGGGTTTGCGGATGCCTTCTAAGACGGGCATAGATCACTCCTCAACAATCTATAGAAGACTGAGTAGATGTAAAGGATTTTAAGCCACTCTGCTTAAGGCAGGCTTGTTACGCTTTGTATTCTTTTTGTAAGGAACCTTTGAGGTCACTCTAGGTCACTCTAGATGTTGTATATGCTTGGTCAGGTGCATACCAAAGAGAGTATTGTACTTTATGGTTGGCCTGATAAGGACAGAGGACAGTGAGATAATAACCTCTTTGGACCTAGATGCCATGCCCTTATTTATAAGTTGCACAACATAAAAGGTTTTCTCACCACTGTGGTCATGAGGTGGTTGAATGTGAGGCTACTGTTTATGTGTGTACCCAGAACCCTGACCACTGGGTCAACTCTTAGGGGTGTATTATCAACATGGCAATTAGCTTGGATGTTTAACTTCCCAAAAGTACAATTATGCATTTCTTAGCATTGAGTTTAAGACTATAGCTTTGACACCATTTATTAGTTAGAGATAGAGCTTCTTGAAGAAAGTTGGTGTCTTTAGTGGAGTCAAAGATAACCCCCCACTTACAATCAACTGCAAACTTAGTCAGCCATCAGCATTTGTTTCCATTTCAGATAAATAGATGACAAAAAGGAGCGTGCCCAGTATTGAGCCTTGTGGGACTCCTCTAATGAATGGCCTCTTGGTGAAGGTGACCACACCTATTTTGACCTCCTGGGTTCTATCAGTGAGCCAGTTGACTATCCAGTGGTTGATAAAAGGGTTTATACCTTAATTAGTGATCGTAGATTATACAATTGCAGACTCAGCCCAGGTTACATTTAAGTTGTATCACCATAGCCAGACTAATCAACAGGGGTATATCTTCTAGATCCAAGGAAGTCATTGTCCCCTACTGCTCTTCCCTTATCTTGTCAATAATGGAATGCCCCCTTTGGTATGTACTTGGATAGGCATGTGACCCAGCTTAAGAAATCACAGCATTTGCTTACCAAACAAGCCAAGGTCATGCCCTCTTTGAGTTACCCTGACCGCCTTAAAGTGACCTCATTCATTTCCATTTTTTACAAGCTGTTAATGGGAGATCTCTGCCTTGCCTAAAGAGCCTCAAAAGATTGAGTCTTATGTAACGTCCTACAAATCCTACATACTACCTCCCTAAACACCCAGTCAAGAGACCTAAACAAACAAGAAAACATAAATGGGACCTGTAGCCTATAGCAGCTTGTGGTAATGTTGAACTGAAGCTATTGTTCATCAACACTACATGGAACACCTGGTGCAGTACTATACTGAATGTAATGCAATGCAGAAATAACCACTCGGCCGTGGATTGCCCATGTTAGTATTAGTGTAAGTCATGCAATGTACAGTGCCCAGTGCAAGCATTAAACTTAGTCCTATGTACTATGATGGCAGCTTTGTAATCTAAAGCAACTTGTGGCATTAGGTACTGGAATTCACTGATGCACAACTACTTAGAACATCTGGATTCACAGCAACACATCAAAGACATTTTCTATGAGTGCCAATAATGCAACAGATAATCACCAAAAGCCACTTTGGCACTTTCAGCAATACTCCTAAAAGATTTTTTTTTTTAATTTTAGAGGGCACCTTCCATGTGAAGAAGACCCTCTTCACTTACAACCCAACTTATATATACTAACTCCTTGGTTGTACTACAGTGGGATAATTAGAAATGCTTTGATAACTGAAAGCGGTTTTCAGTGATTTTTTTTCACTAGCCATTAACAGAAGTACCACTCAGTCAGCTGTTCCTTATTCAAGCATCTTACAGCAGTTTTAAGTATGATCGATTGTAAAGAAGCACTATATAGTGTTATGGATATTTTGTTGACAGTTAAAAGGTCCTACATGTTTGATCATACTGCTTATGCTGTCAGCATTTTGAAATATTAGACTTTTTTTTTTTTGTTATTGTTGCTGTAGCTGATGGCATTTTTAAAAGGTTATGTTATATGTAAAACAGAGAAAAGTTGAGTTTCATTCGTATTAACTTTTTTAATTGTTTCCTTCCCTTTAAGATTATATGAGCTTGGACATAGTATATGGAGATATCAGGGGTGTAGGAAAAGATCTATGCCATCAGAATTCAGAGTGCACGCAGCCCCTTCTAAAAGCAAGTTTGTGGAACTCTCTGATTTTGTCTGTTTATATGTTTTAAGGTGTTATTAATTTTAAGATTAGATGTTTTAGGCATGATGCTTTATATCCTTAAATTAGGAAATGTCATTGTAGATTCCAGTTTGTCACAAATTCATCATCCATGCTATGGCATCTTTTTCAGTATTAGATTGATTACATTCTACTACAAAATCATCTGACCAATGTAGCACGTTCTGTCTCACTATAAAACTAAACACAATGATCTTTAGTCATGCAATTGAATCTCATGAGTAGCAAATTCAGCCATACAGATACTGGTACCTGCTACAGTTCAATAATTGATCGATTTGTCTTTAGTTGAGCTAAGTGGGATTTCCCTCAGTAGTACTACAATGAATCCACTAAATTACAATTTCACAGCTAGATTCATCATGCTAAGAGAATTAGTTTATGAGCAGCCATGTGCATTGTGAGTGTGATTCACAGACACATGTACCACTAGCGCGAAATGACAAGCAGCAGGTTTGGGAACTGTATATGCTAATGATTGTATAATGACATGGGGCTCCTTGGAACTGCACATGCTGTACAACTGAACTCAAACAAATGTTCAGGTTCATGCTATTGGGGTTCCTAAGCAATGTTAGGGGTCATTGCAGCCTTAGTAAATATGAATCTGCGAAAAGCACTCACTGCTGCTGCCATGTACGATGGTGCATGTCATGAACCCTGGAGGTACCATGTTATCTGATAATGTTTCATGGACTTCACTACACTGACATTGTGGACTGGTACTGTGTGGCTAGAGACCCCATGCAAGATATTGTGAGTATGTAAACATACCTCTCCATCAACTGCCAGGTCATCTATAATGCACAGTTTATCATCTACAATGTTTATGAAGGCCACTTATCATAACTCCTGCACATGGCACATCTGTGATCTGCACCAGTATTTTGCAAAGGGTGACTTCCCCTAGTGGTATCTTGTCAACAATGCCACATATGCCCTTTAATCCTGGTTGATACCACTCTCAGAAGTCCACACAATGAAGCTGATCAGAGGTAAACCATTTCCATTTCCATCAAAAAACATTACTGTGACTTTATTTGGGATGCTGAAGGGAAGTATTTACTGATTTATCTGATGGAGCCCTGCAGTATGACCTTGGCACATATGCAAAAAATATTTTCACTGTGTCCAGTGTTGCAAAATATCACACTTAGGACTACTAGTGCTTCAGAGGCTTGCTCTAGGTTGTTCACACCCATGACAGCAACCATCTGTGAAGGTAGTGGTGAAAAGTCTTCATGGATGGAGCCTCAGATATGGTAGGTGAGAGAGAAGACACTGCACATTCCAGTATATCCATGAGTCTATCAAAACTATCAGATAAATGGGTAATGCACTCCTATAGCTCATTTCATACATCTTGAATCACCTTTACTAACTCAGTCATGGTTGTGGTGGTAATAGATTGTGTCTCCAAAATGGCCTTGCACATAGACTTTGTTATGGCCACTGACACATGGATCTCAGACTAAGGGCACCATTATCTACACAGGTGTGTGTACCTCTCTACCCATGATGGCTGGAGCAAATCCTGACATGAGTCTATAAGGGGTACAACACTTTCTTGACTGTTAGTGTCCTCAGTAACCTGTCTTCCCCAAGTTGTATGTGCCTCCATGGTATCTGCAAGCATAGAGGCTGTGTCCGTGGTTTTTGTGAGGGATACAGTGCTCTTATTCCCTGTGTCCTGCATGCATGAATAAACACACACACACACACACACACACACACACATACACACACACACACACACACACACACACACACACACACACACACGCACACACACACACACACACACACACACACACACACACACACACACACACACACACACACACACACACACACACACACACACACACACAAACTCTCTACTCCCTGACTTGGCCAGGTTATCCCAGCAGCCATCAACAGAGGTTGCAGAGGCAAAGTGATGGTGGTGCTGCTGCTGCCCATACCTCTCAAATGTACACATTTTCACAGAATGTCCAGATTTTTGCCTCAAATTTTTGTCCATTTTTCATAAAATTGTGGTTTTCTGGCAAATTAGTGGCAAATCATTAAAGATTGAAGTTAGAAATAATGACATAAATTTGAGTTTCAGACTTTATATCCTTCAGAAAATTCATGATAATTCGAAACTTATTATTCTCTCAACTTTCTAAGTGTGTAAGAGCAATATTTAAAAACTGTTCCTATTTTTGGGCCTTTGTCCCACTTTTATTTATGGCTTTGTCCAGCTTTCTTGCTCTTAGAGGTTGAGAGGTATAGCAGTGCTGCCAAATAAAGAATTACCTGTAAACATGCCAAAACACAATATCCTGTGTAAGTATGACATAGCAGCAGAAGTGTACATGAAACTGAGGTGTAAGAATAGCAACATTAAAACGATATATATTTTAAATGCATACCTTGTACAAATGCCATGCAGGGGAAATCTCTGGTGTTCCTGTCTGCCACAAATCAAATAGTTTTAATAAGATGGACAATGACTAATAGGTCAAGTGGACTTATAGGTACTCTTGCACAGAAAGAGGACTACTTACCTTGGGCATGTTCAGTAGATACTCTTTTCATGTGGAGGTGTCACAACCTATGATAGAGGTCAGTAACTCATATGCCTCTATGAGAAGTTGCTTAAGTAATGTCCCAGCACCCGTCAACCTACCTTGCCATGCCAGGTGAATTTCTCTTTGTTGAGCAGCATGTGTAATGTATGTGTCTGTGCAGCACGCCATTTTATAAGTACAGCTCTGGCCAACAACTACTTTTAATGTCAACTACAAGAGCTGTCCAGGTACGGTCCTTATAGACCAGGTCAGAAGCATCCTGCCCAAAAAGCTGTTAGTCATCGAGATGGACTCTGGAGTAGCAGACCATTCTCTCCATCTGAAAATGTTGTTTTCCATGCACTCTTTTCAGCAGAGACTGCGGTATTTTCTTCTAATTTGTTTGTTTTTGGCATTGCTCTAAAGCACTGGTATTAAGATCTTTTTCATGAGTGGCTCTGAAAACTCCTTACATGACCATAGTCCCTCTTGCCTATAAAATATAAAAAATACTGTTGTTGTATCTGATAGTTATAAATCTTTATTCACACTGTGTATGTAATATCAAGCACATAGATTTAATGAGCATATGCTCCCCTCCACAGCGCAACACCTATAACTTTGAAACTGGCCAATGTGACATAACTATTTTTTTCTCACATTTAAAAAATGTTTGCATGACGTATATGTGTAAGCTATGAAAGAGGAAAATGTTTGTATTAAAACTGATATCACAAAACCAACAAGAATGTGTTGAATTGTGCTCTGGGCTTTTGATGATGGGTGTATCTGCCATTATGCTTAACAATCCTTCAGCTAGCTGTTGGCTTACCCTTGTAGTACTCCTCTCAATACACCTTTCAAAAACCCTTAAAATTATTGGCCACGTTAATTAATTACATATATAAATACAACAGCAGTTAAAAATAACCATATTTGACAAAAGTGAACTTGTAAAAAGTACCATTTACCATGTACAAGCTGAGCTTTAGATTGCCTTTACAATTATTCTCAGGTTCACCTGTTGCAGGTTTCCAAGTTGTAGCTCTGTGATTTATTCCATAGAGCGATGGTTGTCAGAGTTTTCCCTTATGCTTACATTGTGCAAATTCAGCTCTCAGGGCATAATGATTATGGTAATTAGGACTCAACTTGTGGTTGTTTTTAAATCACCCAATTGGTGCATCAAAATAACTTTGTAAACACTGCACTCAATTCTATTGGCTGCTGCGTACATGCCTAGATCCCTGAGGGCAGCACTGTTGAAGCATGGTCCACAACATGCCTCTAGGGGGAGATTTTTAATTCCACATATAACCTTATAGAAATGGAGTCACTGTAATACCCACTTTCATGACACCATATAAAAGGATACATGACTGGCTTATTTTACGTCTTAAAGTGCCATTGTGAACCATTCAAAATAGTGCATATTTTATCCCAGGTCACCAGTGGTTCGGAAACCAAGATGCCCATTCTTGCACAGACAGTGGTACAGAGCATCAGTCATTTCTAGATGAGACATCATGGCTGGAGAAGGAGAAGGTGACAGAGCATAAATGTGGTGTGTGGCAGAGACCAAAATCTTTCTCCTCTTCCTCTATAATAATTACAACCAGAGGCTTTTCCAGGAGGGCTATCAAGGGCCCTCAGCATATGACTGAGGCCTGGAATAGCTTGGCTGGGCTCTCACACGTGCCACTGGCATCTCATGCAAGGGGAAACATGCCAGCAACTTTATAGAGACATAAAACATAAACATCCTGAACTCCTAGCCTAATTATAGGATGAGGTGATAAAATGAGCACTACCCATGTGCTGTAAGTACAACCTATGTCACCTACATATACAACCAGCCAGTGCGTGACACATCCAGATCTTACACAGTGCTATTTTCTTCTCCATAACCCCTGAATCTATTGTAGAGAATAGACAGCTGCACAGAAGGAGGCTAGAGCAACTTAGAGAGTGTCAGGATGAATATACTTTCTTCAGACTGTTCAGTATTTAATTTAAGATGCTATTCAGATAGTACAGATGGAGTTTCATATAGCATGCATTTTATATATTACTGCCACTTCTGTGCTAACTTCCATAGTTGCAATATAACATTATGGCTGTCAGATGGTATTAATCTTTCTTTGCTTGCAAGCTTTCATGTAACTAAAGAAGTGGTTCAAGATATTAATTGTTGGTGGGCGGAGCCTAGATGGCCAACTGAGAGCAGTGCATTTTGAGAGCTCCATAAACTAGTATAATAATATAGGAAAATGTTATTATTTTCAAGTTTAAAATGTCAGAAATCTATAGATAAACTACTAAACTACATAAATATCAATTTTGGTGGAGATATATAAAAATGTTCCTGTCAAGTAACTTGGAGATATATTGAGTCATTGAATATGAACAACTCAAGGAATTCTCATCCAGATGCTGCTTTGAAAAAAGAACTGCAATTGATGATATCTACCTTACAGGAACTATCTTTGAAGATGGCTGGCTTTAAAAAATGACTTAGAAAACCTCAAATTAAATTCTCAAAAACAGGCTAATACTCTTAAGGAACTTTTACAGCAACACCATACAAAAATAACAAATATAGAGACTTCTCTAAATGATATTGAAGGGAGACTCAAAGAGGAAGAACTCTAATAAAGAATTTCTGCTTAAACAGAATACATGGCTGCTTAACAAAATAGATGACTTAGAAAACAGGGAAAGGAGAAACAACATAAGGATATCTGGTCTGCCTGAAAACACTGGAGGAGAAGACATTATCTCATTTTTAACAACCTGGATTCCTGAATTTTTAGACTTGAAAGAGGGAGTTTCATTGGGAATTGAAAGGGTGCATAGTGCACTGAGGAAACTTGCTTCTAACTCAACAAATACTCCACCTAGATCCATAGTTATAACATTTCTTTCATTTCTGGACAAGGAACTAATATTAAAATCTGCTTGGAGAAAAATCACCCTTAAAATACAATCAAAGCCTGATAAGGTTTGACAATGATTATTCTTCCAGAATACTAGAACAAAGGTAAAAAAGTCTGGCCAATAATAAAACTATTAAAACAAAACAACATTATAGCACAGCTGGCCTTTCCAGCCAAGATAAAAATACTTTTTGTCAATGAAATGAGAACCATTAATGACTTAGAAGAAGCTACTATATTAATCAAAAACAAAGTGTCTATCCCAGAAGAAATGGAATGGATGGCCCCAAAGAATAAAAGAAACAAATCCTTGGACTGATGCTAGAAAGAAGAAACAAAAAACTGACTCCAAGATAGCTGTTCCAAAAAAATAACTCTTACAACTACATCTCTCAAAGTATCAACTGATATGGTACATCACTTATCTGTTTTTTATTTAAAAAAGGAGGGGTTCTTAAAAAACTGAAAACAAAAAATACATAGTCTATATAACCTAAGATGATTTATTGAGAATGTTCAAAGAGTCCAATAATTCTTCACAAACAAAGGTAGGTCAAGATGGGTTACTATTTACATTATATATAAGCCAAACAAAGCAACATATAATACAAACATAGAAGTTTCTATTCTCCTACTTGAACTCAGTAAATATGTATCGTGTTCATTTTTCATTGATTTTACTTATAATAATTTAAGTAATTAATTAACTGATTCAATGAGGTACCATTCACCAGAGTTCAGACTCAAGTGTAACAAATTAACATCATATATAATAGCAGTAACAGCAGAGTGTTTTGAAAAAAAATGCTGTCATGGAGAATAATGCCTTCTTCAGTTAATGTATGATTTAGAAATGTCATGTATATGCTGCTTAAGTAATAGTAGCAAGCTTTTAGTACAAATGTCATTATTATTCTGCCTAAACATAGTTAATATCAATTATGGCAGGTATCATAGCTTTGAGTGCTGTTTGATTAAGCCTGACATGGTGTGCATGGATGAAGCTATGCCTGGCAGCTGTTGTATGTTGCCGCTTTCATCTCTGGGAAACTGTGCGTTGCGGCTTGTAATTGAGGTTTACTGATGCTTGTGTATTAGGAAGAGACATTTGGTATTTTAGCCTGGATCCAAGGGGAGGGGGTGGATAAAACTGTGATTTAGGATATTTTGGCAGAGAATAGTTTGTTTATACATCTACCAAGTGAGAGGTGGGAAGGCTGGAAGAATGTGTTATTGCTTGTTATGGCGGCTTGTTGGGAGTTTTTTTGTTTTATTTGTTTGCTCTCCATTCTTTTCTTGGCTGCTGCCTCACTGAAAGGGATGGAATTTAGGATTGAAGTTGCAGTGAAGTGAAGCTCTGTTTCAGGTGCATCGCGAGCCTCTGGTATGTAGTACACAGACACACTAACAGAAACAGATGCTCCTGGGTTGCTATGGTAACAGAGACAGAGTGATGGTAATGCTTAACGGCTCTGAGGAGCCTCCAAGATGATTCTCGGCAATGATGTTTTTGGTTTTAAAAAAATATATATATAATAAAAGGGCTGTTTTAAACCACATGTACACATATTGATGGTCTCCCAACACTTTGTTTATCTCGTCAAATTGATTTTTGATTAAAATAAATAAATGAATAATAAGCACAATTTTATATTTAGAATGTATTTTGGTCCATACACATTAAGAACTTACATAAGAGTGGAAGTCTGAGTTATTGTGAAAGACTAAGAGCACTTGGTCTTGTGCAGAACCCTTTGCAGTGGTCTTCGAGGTGAGCTTGCTCGGACATGTTAGACATATGGGGATAGCTGATTCTAGGGGTGTTTGGGGTTGCCAGGAATTGCTAGAGAGTCATCAGATTTCCTTTGTGGAAATATCTGTGGGAATAGAAGGTGTGTTGAGTGGTTTACTGGCAGAGTGGCCACTGCATGGAAAATGCTAGTAAAATGGAACAGGCAAATATTGGTTTGGATATTTTAAGAACAGCCTAGAAACACACCACATGAACTAGTGAATGGTATTCTGGCAAAACTGGATGGACATTGTTGCCTGTGCTTGAAGTACTGATATGTGTGTATGTAAGGATGGAAATATGCTGATAAAAAATAAGAAACTAGAAGGGTCTCATAATTTAAAGTATATGGACTGTATAAACATGCTCAGAATAAGCTAATAATAAGAATAAGCATTATAGCTTGTGGTTTCTCAAATAACTAAGCAACAGCCAAAAAAAAAACACACACACAATAGTTATGTAATGTATGATTTTTAGTAACTCTAGACATAAAATATACAATTGTCATATAAGATGAAGCAGTCTGCTGAATTTAGATATTAAAGACAGGATTTAATAATGTGAGCTTGTGTATAATAATACTACTGTTTTGACTTGTCATAAATGACATACACTACATTGAACTTCATGGGTAAGTCTGATGATTTTCTAATATAAGTAAATGTGCATAACAAGTCATGTAATTGCTTTAACTTGAATTGTAGTTTTTGTAACCCATCTTGACCATATATAATACTTAAGCAGTTACCAAGGTAACTAATGTTTTATACATGACATCGAACTGATAAAGTTGTTCAAGGGAAACAATAGAAACCTGAACTAGGAATGTCACAGAATATAACAATCACATTTTGAACAAATAGTATTAAATTGACAATAATCACTCAGTTTAAAGCTTTGCTGATTATACAAAATAAAATGTTGCCATTTAAATCTAAGACATTCAGTATATGCCATAAAATAGCAATTTATGAATATGGAAAGGGAACTCGTAATCATTAATCACAATAAGTGAATTTGTTTTTAACCTATAATTTTACTCATTTTATAATAAGAAATGACAGATATGAAAAATCCTTATGTGTAGGAAATGGGGGGGGGGGTGCACTGATAATTAAAATGCACTAACTTTCATCAATGTTCACATAAAGCAAACTTGATGCTTTAAGTAAGGTAGTAACAAACAAATTGATTACTTAAATGCTGGCAAACAATGAAATATAACTTCTGATGTATCTAGTAAAATACATTTTATTATAAACATTAGATATAAATATTATTACAATCTATTTATATTAAGTAATATGTTTTGAAAGACTTCATCAGTAAGGGTGACTATGTTAAATACCTGTGTGGTATAATCTTTTACTGAGGTTTTATATATGATACCTCCTACTTTGCTATGATTGAATAGCTTGTTTTCTATCTTCATAGGTTCATAGGCTCATACTAGGCTATCTGCCCTAGGGCATTTATAAGCCTAGCCAGAATGTGTTTGGCTTTCGCCACCCATTTTAAATTTATTTTGCTATGCCCTTTTTTGAGGTTAGTATACTGTGCCTCTGTCTAACAGTGACACAGAAGTGATACCTGGGGTAAACCTACGATCTCCCATCCACTCATCAAGATTCCTCTTGAAGAGAGTCAATGAGGGACTCTGCCTAACCTGTATGGGATTTTATTCCAGAGTGAAGGGAGCCTCTGGGTTATGAATCTGTCCCTCCAGCATGTCCTATTTATTTCAGTGCTGAGGTTTGAGTCTCTCGAACATGTACCTCGATGGGATTTGGATTTTCTGAGGTGCAGCATGTCCATTAGTTCCGGGTTGGACATGGCTTTATACTTCAGGCACAGATCACCTCTGAACAGGCAAATATTAATTTCTTATGCAATAGGTAGACATATATCATATTAGAATTCTGTCTAATCTACAATAGTATTATATCTGTTCAAAATAATATAAATATTGCTTATTCCTATTACAAATATTCTCCATATGATAATTCAAGTTATGGAGCAAAGATGTTCTGGATTGTCAAGGTATGAGTGATAATCTGATGAACTTAGGTTTATCCATCAGATTAGGAATGGTTTTCATTCCATGGCTAGTGCGGATCTTAGTTTTGTTAACATTTATTAATTTAAATTTATTATTTCACAAAAACATTTTTAGTATGCCTAACCAAAACATTATTTTATTGGTAAATACTCAAAGTATAAAACTGATAATTTCCTTTAAAAGCTCAAACATATACTTTATAGTTATGAGAGGAATATTTTAATAGTCACAATAAAAAAATACATAGTCTGTATAACCTAAGATGGATTTAACTTTACTATCTTTAAATACCAATGGTTTAAACAATCCTAGCAAGAGATCAGATCTACTGAAATATTTAAAACTGAACAAAGCACAAATAGTCTTCCTTCAAGAAACTCATTTCAAAACAAATGACAATTACAAATGGAATCCTAAGGCATATATGATATTGGTGCAATCCACTTATAAGACAAAGACAAAAGTGGTAACAATTTTATGGAAAACAAATGTGATTAACCCAGAAATCATTTATAAGTATGAAGATAAAGAAGACCTTATGCCATTAGTAATAGTTAAATATAATAACAGAATATGGACCCTAGCCAATCTATACTGGTTCCCAGACATTGGAACAGGAACTGTTAATAAACACTTGGATTTCATTTCCAATAATTATAATGCAACTTAATATTAGGAGGAGATTTTAACTGCATATTTGATATTTCTGAAACTACAAACAAAAAAGACTGCTGTATACATCTGCTGTATCAAAATCTTTAAACAAGTGGGCAGAATCATTTCATCTTGAAGATACTTTCAAATTTAAAGAAGATAAATCTTTGTTGTTTTCTCATCAAGATCACATATTTGATACTAAAACTAGAATAGATAAAATATTTGCTGCCCATGACTTACACTCTAAACTCATTAATTTCTCAATCACTCCCTGCCCCTTTTCAGACTATAATTCATTGATACTAAAACTTCAAAATGGTACAAACCATTAATCTTTAACTCCAGAATTCCAGCATATATAACTAAAATTAAAGAGTTCAAACCATGGTTATTATCTGAATTACAGTTCTTCTTAGATAGTAATTACACCATGGAGATAAACAAAATAATAATACGGGACTCATTAAAAGCTTACATATATGGTAAAGTCCTAACTTGGTATAAAAAAAAGATCAGAGAATGAGATTCTGAATTATTAGATCTACTATACAAACTTTTGTCAGTAAACGCTGAAAAAAATCAAAATCATTTGGAGATGAAAAAGAAAATAGAAGTATTAAACAATAAATACAATGAAATTCTAACACAAAAAAACTAGTGTAGCTTTAGAAAAACTAAAAATTAATACCTTGGCCACTTCTCCCAAATATCTGCATAATTTATCCACAAGAATCAAAACACAATCAAAAGCTAATAACATTAAAAGTATCTTCCATGAAAAGGGAAAAATGTCCTAGATATAGGTGACATTCTTGATGCCTATATAAATCACTATATGGAACGTTTCCAAAAAGAAAATATACATATTGATCAATTAAATCTAGATGAAAAATGTTCTAATATAAAAAATACCAGAAAAATCCAAACTAAATCTACAAACACCCATATCCAACAAAGAAATTACAGATACAATAAAAGAGGGCAAAAATAATAAAGCTCCAGGTATAGATGGCATAATTATGGAAATATATAAACTTTGATATTCCTCTCATAAAAACTCTATTAGAAATGCAGTCACAAGCTTTAATACCACCCTCTTGAAGATATTCCTTAATCACACCAATCCTTAAAAAAAAAAAAAAAAATTCCCAAACCTCTGTACCTCATATAGACCTATATAATTTTTAAATAACGACTATAAGATATTTATGACAATATTAACTAACAGAATGAAAATGCCACTACCAAAAACAATAAATAATGATAAAACTGGATTTATATATCATAGACAAACACATGACAATATTAAAAGGATAATTTCTCTTATAGATTATGCTAATAAAGAAAATAAAGAAGCATTCATAATTGGCTTAGATATAGAGAAAACATTTGATTCCCTAAATTGGGACTACTTATTCAAAATCCTAATGCTATTTCAATTTCCTTCATCTTTTATTCATCTCCTAAAGAATATATATGCAAATAATTTAACGTATGTCATGTTAGGTCCTTTTACCTCTGAATCTATACATATAACAAAAGGCACTAAACAGGGATGTCCTATTGCACTGATTCTATTTGTTCTGGCTATTGAAATATTAGCAGATTCAATTTGTATCAATATAAAAGTCAAAGGAATAGATGTTTATGAACAGTACAATTCTAGAGTAATGCTATTTACTGATAGCATATTATTAACATTATCTAATACAAAAGAGACATTAGAAGAATTAGATATATTAATTGACAAATTTTACATAACTTCAGAACTCCATTTCAATAAATCAAAATCCAAGTTTGTATTTTTATTTTTAAATAAAAATAGACTGCAGACTAA
Organism: Protopterus annectens; assembly: GCF_019279795.1. NCBI lineage: Eukaryota > Metazoa > Chordata > Ceratodontiformes > Protopteridae > Protopterus > Protopterus annectens. The sequence goes on along the minus strand of NC_056727.1, from coordinate 1,087,978,309 downwards.
GGGGGAATCACATCATAGGGAAACAAGAATCTACCTTTAAATATCTAGGAACTGAGTTATGCAAGAATAATAATGAATTAGTCTCAAAAAACTACAATAATATCATCATTACAATTAAAATCTCTGTGGAAAAGTGGAAAAAATAATATTAACATTTGAAGATAGACTACAGTTAATAAAAATAGTTTTACTACCCAAGATCCTATATATAGCTTTGGCAGTGCAACTGTTACCAGAAAAAAATATACTTAAAGAAATAAACTCATGCCTAATAAAATATTTATGGTTTCCCAAAAGAAACACAATACCTTTAATACATCATATCAGTCCATGGAAACAGGGAGGATTAAGCAAGGGTTACCATATTTTCATCCACTTAGAGTTGCCAGATTCTTGACTGGCCAGGTTGGGACAAAAGGTCTTTCACACTAGGTGAAGACGAAAAAAAAAGTCTTTAGTCTTTAATGCGGAACATCACAGTTCCACATTAAAGACAAGTACCTCTGTGTTTGGCAATTTTTGATTGGCCCGTATGCCAGTATACGAGCTAATCAAAAACTTGCACAGCAAACACTCTTATGTTCAATGAAGAACATCAAGCAGTTCCACATTGAAAAGAGCTCCGTTTTTCAATTTTTTTTTTATTAGCTCATATACCGGTATATGAGCCAATCAAAAACTCGCACAGTGGACCCTCTTCTGTTTAATGTGGAACGTCAAGCAGTTCTGCATTGAACAGAGTTCCATTTTTCAATTTTTTTGATTGGATCGTATACTGGTTCATGAGCCAATCCAAAAAAAAAAAAACAAAGCGGAGGAAAGAGAAAATAGGGACGTCTGGTTTTTGAAAATTCTGCAATTTGTAATCGCAGAATTTTCAAAAAACGCCCAGACAGGAGCCCAAAAAAGGATGTGTCTGAGAAAACCCGGACATATGGTAACCCCAGATTAAGCTTTCCTGATATAGAAACCTATATAAAAGCATCAATATCTAAAACAATCTCAGATTGGATAAGTCCAAATTACTTTGCAAATTGGAAAGAATTACTAATTGTACTATCAATAAATGAATTTGATTTACAAAATAAAATTCAAATAACAGATAAAAACAATTTGCCATGGCACATATTATGTATTAGTATGCAATATAACATAACTAAGCCCACTAAAACTCGTATGATTAATTATTACATTGACTCATATAGGAAAATTATTAATGCAAATACAGATTTAAAAATCTAGTTTGAACTTTTAACACCATTTATAGTCACAAAGAACTTTCCACATAAAATATATAGAGAAATTACTAATTCCTGGGAACAGAAAGGATTTGTTTGTTGGCTCCAATGTATCAAAGAACTAAAAGTTTTAGATATGCAAGAAATAAAAACAACATACAAAATTCCACAACAGGACTGGCTAACTATACAGAGTATTCTGTCATATTTGCAAGATTTAAATAGAATAATTAACATTTTTTTAATTTAAAGAAATACCTAAATGTATGAAATACATACATGAAATCATATATAATGACTTTGACATGGGAAACAGTATTTAAAAATTTTACAAAATGGTTGTGCGTTAGGCCCGGCAAGCCAGTACATAAAAATCTACTGCCAATCATTAGCGGACCAGAGTTCCACTGTGGTGACCCCTAACCGGGAAAAGCCAAAAGACACAAACAAATTGATAAACTATAAAACAACACCCAAAACCATATATTGGGAATATATATAACAAAAGGACACGCAATACAGTTAACTGAAGATATTAAAACAAATATCTTATTATCAATAAGATATACATCCTTTACACATTACTAGAAGGTTTTTAATTGGAAATGCTTGCACAGAGCATTCTTAACCCCAGACAGAATCAGTAAAATTAGTTCTTCCATAAAAGGAATATGTTGGAGATGTGAGCAAGTACACAATGCAGATTGGAACCAAATTGTCTTTGATTGTGTTAAAATTAAGCCATTT
>NC_056727.1:1087173824-1087303824 GCF_019279795.1 Protopterus annectens | reverse complement strand
ATCAGTTTTGACCTTCATTTTATGTGTGCTGCTATTCTTAGTAATGCAGTCAAAGTAATTATTTTATAATGGTTTATTAATATACTTGTACAAATGAGGCTAACATTAATGTGCTCACTGTTGGTTTATGTACATTGTTCAACTGAAATGCATGCTGCACAGTACTGGGCCGAATATATAGCTATATATTGCAAACATCAGTCATAAACTAATACTGTACAGCTTAGACATGTTTCAGCTTATGGACATGTAAGTATTTTCATATGAAAGTAAAATTTTAAATACCTCTCTTTTTCACACAGGTTCCACACTTTCCTTGTCAATACTGCAGCTACAAGATGCGTCCTGGGGTTGTCTCTCTCTCTCTCTCTCTCTCTCTCTTTCTCTCATGTTAACAACACACAACCAATATATGGTTATGTGAAGGCTGTGGACTTTTGCAAGCATGAGCTTTATTTAATCTTTGTATGTGTTTAGAATCTTCACTTAGGTAGTAAGTGTGTGTGCTGTCCTTTGCCTCATGACCACAGTTGTTGCATATCTCACCTGCCTACATTTACCAGTGCCATGTGCAACTGGTGGTTCAACCTAAGATTCATCTGTATCTGCTGGAGTTGCTGACCTGCTTGTGGTCCTGGAAACTGTGGTTCTGCCTCTTGTTGTTCTTCATGAAGCTGTTTACTGAGAATTATATTGTGCAACATGGCACATATGGTATTTGGGCAGAGGTGGCTGGGTCATATTGCAGGGCACCTCTTGGTGTATCTAGACACAGGAACCTTGATTTGAGCAAGCCAAATACATATTCTACAATAGTCCTAATTTGAGCATGGGGACTGTTGTATCCTTGCTTATTGGGGTTGTGTGGCCTTTTCAAGGGTGTCATGAGCCCAAGGTTTCAGTGCATAATGTGAATCCCTACTAGATGCTCCTGTGGAAAGTCATCCTTAGCAAAACCTCTGTACAGCTTACAGGTGTATCATATGTGTGGGTCTTGAAAAACTGCCTGACTTACATGCACACACATTGCAGATGATACATTCAGCATTACAGACACCCTGAGAGTTTATAGAATGGTATCCTTTTCTGTCAATGTACCTCCTTCCCTGTTCACTGTGTGTGTGTGTGGGGGGGGGGGGTATTTCTGTAGGTGCAATCTATGCCCCTCAAAATTTCAGGAAAATGTGCTGTTGCATAAAAATTGCATGGTTGTTAGTCTCCCCTCTGGGATGTTTGGAAAAGAGGTATGATCCCCTGCATGCTGCAGTATTGCATTTAGAAAGTGATGTAATATTCCAGAAGCTAAGGCTTGTAACACTCCTAATATATCTCCTGCATGCCTCTGGAAAGTACTTGTAGCTAGTACACATAATAATACACTTACCTTTCTTTCCACTGGGAAGGGTTCTCCATGATTTCCCCTGGGCCTTAGGTGACAGCAGCATATTTTCTCTAGTGTTTCTCTCTCCACCCTGTATCACTCTACAATTTCTGAGTAATGCAGTCCACTATAAGTCATACAGGTCTAAACACTGTTCTCGAACAATGTCAGGCAGCAACACCTTGAATTAAGGCCTGTCTCACATGCAGGTTACTGATGACAGTAGCAACCCCTAGTATTTTTTTTTATAAGTGTAGGTGTGCCTATATTCCAAAGATTTTTGAATTTCAGAGCAAAAGGGTGTACGGAGTGCATGCAATGAATTCATACATTCCTGAATAGCTCTGCCATGATGGATTGCTTAATTAGCATATAATTCAACTATGTATGTCTTCATTAGCATATTGTGCAGAAACCCTTGTTTGAGGCTCTGCATTAGCTGAAGACCTATTTAATAAATACAAAATGTTGAGCTATCATGCGCACAATGCCCACATCATGGCAGTACTAAATGCAGGAGTTCATGAATCCAGTCCTCTATCTCTCACATAACTGTCCAGATATATTTGCAAAGCTGTTTATCTATATCATAACGCCCAAGGCAGAATGACCACTTTGAAATATAGAATAGGGTCAATACTTCTCCATTTGATGGTTGGGACTGCTAGTCAAATACAAAAGATTCTGATGTGAATTTGGGTTGACTACTGAGCTTCAACATAAGATATCTAAGGTATAAGTAAAAACTTATGGATTTTGGCAAAGTTCAGGGAGGAAAGCGAGACTTAGTAGACGCCAAAGAAGATGCTGTTTGCCTCATGATCTGTGTAATTAGACTGTTTTTATTACTAGCATCAGGAAATTGAAAACACAATTCGACAAACTGCTGTGCTATCATTACTACTCTTTTCATTATGCATTTTTTCTCTTCCCATTAGTATACTCATCTTTGTGACAGAGTTATTTTTGGGTGGTGTAACATAGCTCATCAGTTAAATAGCTGTTGTCTCTTCTGTTTTCACTATTAATTACATTATTTTTAAACAAGTTTTTTTTTTTTTGTATGTGATATCGTCTGACTGATATTTTGGAAACACCTTCCAACATACAGCTGCAGAGTAGAAAAGTGATTGGCATAGTTTCTTCCCAGAGCTTGGTATTCTGATTTTTGGTTGAAGAGAGGCTGCTATGCAGAGTTTGCTAAATCTGTGTATATGTTTCGCCAGGTTAACTAATTTTCTTATATATCCCAAAGACATGCTGGTAAGGAAACTGGCGATAAAGCAAATTAACCATAAATGCATGTGTGTGTGAATGTGTGTGATTGTCTGTCGGTTTGTGTGTGTCTGTGACTGTATTCTGTATGTATGTTTGTGTCAATGTGTGTGTGTGTGTGTGTGTGTGTGTGTGTGTGTGTGTGTGTGGGTGTGTGTGTTTGTGTGTATGTGCATTTATCCTGAGTTGTGCCACATTGGTCTTTATGCTTTCTAGGACTGGTTCCAGTATTCATGCCTGTTACTAATTAAAATAGTTTTAGCTTGGGTCTATATTATAACATCGAAGTTTTCAAACATCAAATGCTATAATATCAAACCCCTAATGTCGAACGCTGAAAACAGTGAAGGTGCAGGACACTGAATTCTTTCCCAGGGAATGAATTCGGTGGGCCATTGCTGTGGCTTCGCTGTTTTCAGCGTTTGATATGTTGGAACGTTCCGGGTCGGGTTCAGGTAAGTGTGCCATTGTGTGTAGGTTAGGGTTAGAGGGCAGGTTAGGGTTAGGGAGTGGGTCTGGTAAGTGTGCAGTTGTGTGTACATTAGGGTTAGGGGGCGGGTTAGGTGAGTTAGGGTTAGGGCGTGGGTCAGGTAAGTGTGCGGTTGTGTGTAGGTTAGGGTTAGGGCTGGGTTAGGTGAGTTAGGGTTAGGGCACGTGTGAGGTGAGCGTGCGATAGTGACGGACCTTAGGGTTAGGGTTAGGTTAAGGTAAGTGGATAGCTAGTAGTGTATGTAAATTTTAGTTTAGGTTTAGGTGTAGGAATTTAAGTGTATGTGTGTGGATTGCTGTTTTTTGTGTGTGTTTGTGTTGTGTGTATGTTTCTCGGAATAGCGATTTTTTTTCCTGGGAAAAAATTCGGTATTCTGACTGTTCAATGTTTTCAGATTTCGGTGTTTGGAGTTCGATATTATAACATTCGATGTTTAAAAACTTCGATGTTATAATATAGACCCTTTTAGCTCAACCAAAGACACTGAATAAGATAAAGTGCAGCATAAATTACACCTTGAAATAAAATAAGTACATGAAATGACTTAATACTCCTTCTTCTTCTTCTGCTTGTTTGATGATTCATTTTTTTACATACAGATAGTATATATATATATATATATATATATATATATATATATATATATGCAAATCTACTATAGACTTAGGGTTAGTAATATAGCTTGTTCTTTAACTCAGTCTTCCACTTTAGGATTTAAGAGTAGGAAAGACTTGCTGTGATGGATACTTTTGCTGTAATCTGTGATTATGATAATATTCTTTTTAAAGATAGTTGTCACAGGAGGATCTCACTTTCCCCAAGGTGCAGCAACCTCAGAACTTATCACATTAATTAAAAGGTATTAAGAGTAATACAACATGCATAATTGTGGAGAATATGCAGTGTTTTAGTATTCTGTGACACACAGATGCACAGACGCAGACACACACAGACACAGACACAGACACACACACACACACACACACACACACACACACACACACACACACACACACACACAGACAAACACATGTGAAATCAGGCATTAATCAAAGGATCATAGCAAGTTTCCAGGCTACTGGCCCTGAGGCCCTTTTAAGCTTAGCCAGTTTATTAGCCCATGTTCCCACAAGCCAGCACCCGATGCCCCTGTCCAGCAGGGACACAGGTAGAATTCCAGAGCTGTATTTTCTATTTCCCATCCAGTCATCCAGGTTCCTCTTAAAGAGGAATAATGAAGTACTTTTACTGTTGTGGCGAGGGGGTCTATTCCACAAATGGGGGAGTCTCTGGGAGACAAATCTGATCTGCCAGCAAATCCTACTGATATCGCAGACCAAGATGAGGTTTTGCATGCGGGTCACACAAGTGAAGTTTGGCTTCTGGATATGCAGCAATTTCATCAAGGTGGGATTACAGATTGCTCTGTATGCCAGACATAGATCACCTCTGACAAGTGTGTATGAGATGGAGTAGAGAGACAGGGCTTTTAGTCTATAAGGGTAGGACAGATTTTTGAAGCCCTGGATTCTCCTGGTGAGGCACCTCTGTGGTCTCTCCAGCTGCTGCATGTGCTTTGCAAGGTACATGCTGAAAGGGGTGTTACACTCGATGATGGGCCTGATAAGGGAGGAATACAGGGAAGTTATGACTTCCTTGTTCCTGGAAGAAATACCCTTACTAATGAGGTGAGCTATGTATGGAGGCAACATGGTGGTCAAAAGTTAGATTGCTGTCAACTTGGGTGCCCAGTTTCCTTACAACTTCTTGTGTGGTCAAGACATTGTTATAAATGTGATAATTTGTGGAGATGTTACTCTCCCCAAAGGGGATTAAGATGCATTTTTTTGGCATTTAGTTTGAGGCCGTGTTTCTGGGACCAGTCATTTGTCTGGGTGAGACCCTCTTGTAGTATGTCTACATCACTAGGGGAGTTGATGATAGTACCCAGTTTGCAGTCATCAGCAAACTTGGTCATCCATAGACCTCTGGTTATGGCTTGCAGCTTGGGGAAGTATATTCCAAACAGCAGGGTGCCCAAGACCAATTCCTGGGGTATGCTAATTGTTACAGGTCTACTTAAGGTAGCTTCTTCTATTTTGACTGAGTGAGTTCTATCAGTGAGTCAGTTAGCTATTTCATTTGTGAGCTTTATATTTTAAGTTTCATGTGTAATTCAAATTCCTGACATATGGACTCCTGAGATGGAACCTGAATTAAACTGACTATGTTTATTATTACAGAACTGAATGAAAACCCTGCTATCACATACCTATTGTTCATATTAGCCTATAAACACTACTCTTTGATTCACCAGCTACTGCAAGGTAAGGTGTAAGTTCTGCTTTGTGTCATTTTGATACCAGTGAGGATGCTTTGATATAAGAGATGTTAGGGTTCATGCCATCATTTTGAATGTCAGTGGCTTAGTGAACTGTGTACAAACATATGTCTTCTTAGTCTTGTTTATAGAATAAAAGTTAATTTTAAATATTTATGTATTTACTTAGGTATTTATTTGGAGCAACTACACGGATAAATACAAAAGTAACTAAATTACAAGAAAAAAGTGTGGGGAGATGGGGTCACCACAGCTGTGTGAAGAAAGAAGGCATGTCATCCTTTTAACAAATCTATGAAGTGGCAAAAATGCTGTCAAAACAGATCAGATGTACTATAAAGTTAAGGGCACTGGAATAACATTTTCCCTTTGCAAAGTGTATGGTCCATACCAAGGACAGAAACTGTATTTAATTACAATTAAAACCTTTCTTAATTTAAACTGTTCAACCCCCCCAAAAAAAACATAACATTTAGGGAGATTTTAGTGTTATGTGTTTTTTTTTTTTTGGACTTCAACAGACCTTAGGGAAGAAAATGCCCCATGGTATTATATGGACAAGATTGAAAGAAATGTGCTTGAACTTAAAATTGTTTAATATTTGGTGGCACCAACACCCATGTTACACTGAGTTTACCTACTTCATCTCAGAGAACACTTTGAGAACAAGACCTCAGATGGCTGAGTAGTTAAAGCAATAGACCACTAATCTATTGCGCTCTGCATGTGTGGGTTTGAATCACACCCTCATTGCTGCTTCCCTCTTTGAGGGAGAGTGCCTTTTCATATCAAACACAGTACCTTGCTGACCTCTTCAAGTGCAACCTTGATGAGTGTTTGGGAAACCACAAATTTGTCCCAGAGGTTCCACCTGTGTCCCTCATTGGCAGGGGTGACAGGTGCTGACTGAGGTTTCTTTTTTGGGGATAAACTTTTGGCTAGGCTTGTAAGGGTCCCAGGGCCATTAGCCTAATAGCCTGTAATGATCCTATGATGATCCTATTACTACTCGTGTACTAAAGATCTTCTCCTCTTTGCTGATTCGTACAGTACCTAACCCATCATCTGGACTACTTAATAGTATAATGCATCTTATACCATAAGAAAAACAACTCAGTCAACCAAAACCAAAGAAAAAGCAGTTATCACCATTGGTAAATTTAGAAGTATGGCTAAAGAACATGATCCAAATGTAGAAGCAAGGCAAAGAAGAACTTATCACTAAAGCACAATGTAAAAATTCCACATTTTATTTATTTAACATTTTTTAACTAGGAAAGAGCCCATTTTCAGCAGAGGTCCAGGGAGAAATGCTCCACACACATTTATTTGGAATGTGGGAGGAAACACACGTGAACACAGGCAGGACATGCAGATTCTGCACAGAAGGCAGCCCATCCAGGAATTGAACTGGATAACCACTTGCTGTGAAGTAACAGCACTAACTGTTGCACCACTGTGCCACCTGCAAAAACTGAGAACTGCAATTCTAGTGGAAGTAGAAAGGTAGCCTAATCTGTCCTTGTTAGGAAAAAAACAAGGTGTCTTAAAGCAAGAATTACTTGTAATAGCTAGTTGCTTGATTTGTTTTTTGTATTGTTTAAGATTTAGTTAACTATAGTGTGTTTTTGTATTTAGAAGACTATTAAGAAGATTGGGACTGGAATTCTAGTGGTGGTAGAGAGGTAGCCTGCACTGTCCATGTTGGGAAACACACAGGGAGGCTTAAAGTGGGAATTACTTGTACTAGCTAGGTGTTTGATTTGTTTCTTGTATTATTTAAGATTAAGTGTGTTTTTATATTAAGAAGAGTATTAAGTAGACTGGGACTACAATTCTAGTGAAGGTAGAAAGGTAGCCTGTACTGTCCAAGTTGGGAAACACACAGGTAGCCTTAAATGGATAATTACTTGTACTAGCTAGTTCATAGGTTGGTACTAGACTATCAGCCCTAGGGCCTATACAAGCCTAACTATAACAATTCCCTGGATATTTCTTCCCACAATATTTACTTCCCTGGACCCCTGTCTAGCAGGGCAACTGACATGATCCCTGGGGTGAATTTCCTATCTCCCATCCAATCGTCAAGGTTCATTTTGAAGAGGGCCATGGAGGCACTCTGCTTGACATGTATGGGCAGTCTATTCCAGAGTATGGGGAGTTTCTGGGTCAGGAACCTATCCCTCCAGCATGTCTGGTACCTTTGCACTTTTGGCTAACTAAAGCCTGGTTTTACATCAAGAAGACTGGGACTGCAATTCTAGTTATAGTAGAACAGTATTCTGATCTAGAAAGTTGGGAAACAAACAGGGAGTCTTAAAGTGAGATCATTTCATTGGCCAGAGGGCTTCTTAGTTGGTATAGCCATTGTTCTTTGAGTCTATAATTTCTACTGTTCATCACACAGTGGCATTTATATGTGCCTGGTATATATGCAGGTACTAGGAAATCAATGCTTTCCATTAAAACTTCCCTTGTAACTATTCGGTACTCAGTTGTGCAAAGAGCAACTTGTTTTCGCACTGAGAAGCAATGCCACATGACTTCAGTCATACATAGCCTTATTGCAGTTTCTACCCTTATAGCACCCATGTTAGCCTGCTTTACCACCCCTTCATAATTTACTTAAAAAAATACCAGACACCAAGGATAGGCACTTTCCCAATTTCTCAGCCAGAAGCTTTGTAGATATGGGCATCTTGAGACAATGTAGGAATTATCTCATGTTCATTGAAAACCAACTAATCCTTAGAAAAGTAGATACAATATGTCAGAGATGTAATTACAGAATGTCACTGGAGGCAAGACTCAGAAAAGCACTCAAAATAAAAATCGGGTTGTCAGTAACATAAACATTACACCCACTGTACATTGTAATGACCCAATACATTGAACAACATATGCTAAGAAACTTAAAAGCAGCCTTCTTAAACCCTAAAGACCTCCTTGATATCCATCTTACAAAAGAAATATCTTCGGCAACTCCAAAAGCTAACCAACAAAACAACACCCATCACAACATATACAGCAACACACTTTGGAGCCTCACCTTCAAAGTCCATAAGGGAAGCTAACACACTAACCAATAATTTAATCATAGGAGACTCAGTTGTGAAACATACAGATGTCCTGCTCACCAGGATGAATTAGAAGAAAATCATGGATGGGCAGCTGTGTCTCTCAGGTGCCAGGATCCAATAATCACTCATGCACTTAAGTCAGAAGACCACAAGTACCAGAATGACTCAGTCATAATCCATGTGGGTGTAGATTACCTAAGATGTACCTCACTAGAATATATGAAGAGAGATATTATTGGAGCTCTCAGACTATGTGTCCCAGGATGGCATATGCCTAGCACTGAACAGCATTCTATCTTCATCGATGATGATACCATAATATGATCAAAAGATGATGGACTTCAATAACTGGCTTAGTGTCTGGTGTCATTTCAAGGAGTGCTTGTCTACATGGAAGGTTATGGTCTACAGACCATGCTGCTTTGTCAAGGATGGTTTGCACCTGTCCTCTTTAAGCTTTTGAATATTGGCTAAAACATTGTCCTCTCACATAATGCCTTTTTTTAGGCAATGACAAACTGGGAAACATTCTGACGTAGCAAAATCAACCCAAGGGAATTTGAAGATGTCACTATTCAATGGCAGGTGCCTAATAAACAAAATCCACTCCCTCCAGGCACTCCTCACCCTGGAGAATGTGGACATCTGTGCAGTTACTGAGACATGGTTTAAAGCAGTGGTGAATACCGCAGCAGTGAAAGACTACAATGCCTTCCACAAATCCAAGCCAGCTACTGTACAGGCAGTTAGAGGTGTGAATCTATATCAACAACAAATTCACCTTAAAGACTAGTCAACCAGGATGATCCACTTGAGCATCTCCATGTCCATATTTCCATATCATTGCAAGCTGTAGGTTACCCTGTATAACCCATGAAATCCATAACTTCTATTGGAATGTACTGGAGGCCTTCACCTTTCAACCCAGTACTATACTCATGGAGGACTTTAACTATTCTACTACAAACTGGGATACTTACATGACCCCAAGCTTAGAAGCCCAGAGATTCCTGGATATTATAAATACAAGCACCTTGGACCAGTTAAAGTAGACACCCACTAGGGTTGCAAACATACACAACCTGGTACTCACAAACCTGGAAGAACATTGTACCTCACAGTATATTGTCTTTTCTCTTGATGTCAGACCATAAAACTGTCTCCTTCTTATTAAAAAATAATTATGTGACTCCCAGCTAACCCTTTAACATTCAGGAAGTAATCTAAGGCAAATTTCCAAGTATTAAGTGATAATCTCTCAAATTTTCAAGCCCCTCAAACACTGAGAACTCGGCTGGCCATGGAGAATTGTTTACAGAAACCCTACACAATAATATCAACAAATGCAAAGAGACAGCTGTACCTACCAGAAATAAGTCCAAAACTAGCTCAAAAACCATAAAGGTGGAATCCAAACTTAAACATGTTTTACAACAAAAGAAATAAAAGTCTAATAAATCCAAATTTCAGATAAAGATAGACTTCCAAGCAAAGGACAACCACAAGTCTTTTTTAGCTATGTCAGAAATCTTAAAGGCAGCACACAGCAGTGTGCAGAATTCATTGTAAATGGACCCATCTATACCGAGATGGAAGATTTATCAAATCTGCTAGCTGAGCTCCAATTTTACCCACTTCCCCCGAGCTTCCCCTACAAAATACCATCAAACAATCTTCACCCCCAGCTATGAGTAGGGATCATGTCCTAGATGCATCATCTAAGGCCAAAACACTACATCAATGGGCACACATAATTTCCCAGGATGCCTCTTTAGTATCCTGAAACATGACCTTTCAGGAGCATTGGAATCACTGGTTGACCATAGCCTCCTGGCAGGCTTTTTGCCATGTATATAGTACAAAGGTGTAAAGGTAATCCCTCTGCACAAGGGCAAGCCATCAATGGACCCTGGGAGCTACAGACCCATACATCTGACTAGACTTATATGGAAAGCCATGTAAGGAATTATCATAGTAATTCTTGACTACTACCGATCTGCAAATCCTCTGCCTAAACAGATAATCTTAGCATACTGCAATACCATCTTCCCCTAATTTTTCATCTAAACTATCACCAGTTTATGAAATAACACTCCTACCCCAATCCTTTTAGAACTTTTCTAATTCTACCCCATCATGGTACAACTTCTTTCCATCTTCAAACCTTTTTTTTTATTTTTGTCCAACTTTGTGATCCTCTATCACCTTCCCAATTCTTGGATATTCTTGTCTTAAATCTAAGGCTAAAACTCCCATCAACCTCATCCTCTTTTAAGCTCAATTATTTGGATTGTTTTCTTATCCTAAGATGTAAAACTCCAAGATAGCTTCCCCATATGTCTTGTACTTTTTGATAAACAGCGCTCACCTATTGACATTCCAAAACATATGCCTCTTTCATGCACATAACATGCACATCTCCATCATATATTAGCCCAATTGCTTCCTTCTATCTGTAGCCATTTGGGGGAGGGAGTAAACACTACTTATGAACTAACCTTATATACCGATCCCATATATTACATCACTTCTTCAACTGTCTCTTTTTCTCTTCTTACTATATTTTATTCCCCATTTTATTTGGTAAAGAAATCCACTCCTCTTTCTCACATCTCTTCTGTAGCTACCACAATGTCATTTTAATTTCTGTATTTAATGAAAATTGGCCTCCTCCTTTCTGCACCATACACTGTTTCTGTCATTGTATCAACCTACTGTTTCAGCCTTCAATTTTCTCTATCTCTCTTCTGAAATCTTTTGTTTTCAGTTGCATGTAGTTGCATAATTCATTCTCTCACCTTCACCATCTTCTAAATGCTTCCTTTAAAATCCAACATTTACTATATCTCTTAGTGTTTCCCCAGTACCTCATATCTATCTCCTGCTCCCCATAGCTCTCTGGAGCTCATCACTCCTCATTTCTTATCACCCCATTGCATCAAACCAGATTAATTCTCCTTTAAGAAATCTTCCCACAATATCTCCTTTCCTCTCAACTCATTTGTCCTTCTGGACTACTTGCCCTCTCTCATTCTCCTCAGGACTTCCTATGTCTTCTTCCTGGGCAGCACTCAATCGTGTTTATCTATTATCAATCCCTGACTCATATTGTAATCTAAAAATGCCAGAGCATTACATTGAAAATGGGGTAACTCCATCCTTCATTTTCACTATTCATTTTTAGACTTTTTTCTACCTCTCTATCTGCCTACTCATCCTTTTATTCTGATTAGTAGCATCTGAAACAATACATCTTAGACAGTTTATGATATCCTTGACTACATGAAATACTGCTGGTGTTATCAGCAACTTGATAGCAGTCAGCCTTTCCCATTGCTGGCCCCATAGGTATCCTTGCTTTCTGTAGCATACTATTTATTTGTTTTGTCAAGTTATCTTGTTTATGTTTTAAAGTATCTCTTAATAAATTCTCATTCACCAGTCCCAGATATTTATGATAGAAGTCCTATTTTTGTTTTTACCATCCCCTTTCTCCATTTCTCCCCTAGTCTAATAAGGATTCCCTTTTATAATCACATCCCAGCTCTGATGCCTGATGCCTTGCCAAACCACTGAAACCTTTCTGTGACTAAAATTCTACAGCTTTATTTACATTTTCTTCCAGGAATATGTAGTCATCTGCAAACCTTCTAGCAATTGCCTTTGCCTTTGTTCTTCGTACTGTTATGCATGTCTTACATCCTTCGCACATTCCTTTATTATCAATATAAACAGTCTTGGATACAACGATCAGAGTGTTGTCCTGGCAATCCATTTGATAACCTACCCATTCACTAGTACTTCGAGTTTTGGGTACTAATTAAAGGCCTTAACCCACTCTTCTAAGCCTGACTTTGAATATTCTCATATCTAACCTTTCCCATAAGGATTTGCAAACAACCAAGTCAAAAGTTTTCATTAAATCCAGTCCTTCCCTATTTCTTTGTTACCTGAAAAAATGAACAACCATCTACCAATTATGTAATGTCAGTATCTAACTTACAAAACTGCAATGCTGCTCTTCAATAATCATCAGCCATATGTTACCTAAATGTTTTAGCACCATCTTTGATAAAACCTTAATACCACAGTCAATAAGAGAAATGGCTCATTGGTTGCCTGTGTCAGTCATTTTCAACCTCTGACTTTCAGAAATACCACCACTAGTGCATCCTGTATATAAACTGCTACTTCCACTGTTTTCCCCTAGTCTCTTATATGTCTGCACAACCCTAATCAATCCAACCCTTATCATTACTCCATTTGAATTTACTGGGTTCTCCCACAAGGCCTCTCAACTCCTCATTCGTATTTCTGTTAACTTTTGTGACCTCTTCCTCATTTACTCATCTAACCTCATCATGCACATCCTATCTCTGGATTTATGTTCCTCTGTAAGCCTACCCAACTACACTCCTTAATAATGCTTCTCTGTCTTCTCTTACCCTTATAGGATATTACCTTTTCTGAAACAGAAAATATGTATCAGGGTTGACAATGAATCCTTATAATATTTCACCGACTACTTTATCTCCCAGTAGGTCCTATTCTGCAAATAATTTATCAGAGAATTTGCCAATATCTCTGTTGATCCTGTATATGATGATGATTTTCCATTTCACCAGTATATCAAAACTACCCAACATAACTCATTACACTTCCTAATCCCATATGGGATTGCCTGCAACATTCTTCTAAATGGGTTGTCCACTGCCAACTAAATTCCTGCTTTCTAGTCAAACTCCCCCATAAGGGCTTTAAAATTCAGCATCTTCATATCTTATATCTTCCAAAGCTTATCTGTTTTAGAACTATTATACCACCTTATTCATTCATAATCTTTGTAAACTATCCTTAATTTAATTGAGTGAGAATGCCTCTATATCTCATAAAATAATCTTCCAACAAGTTGCAATAAGTTTCACCATTCTCTCTCTCTCTCTCTCTCTCTCTCTCTCCCTCCCTTTCTCGTGTTTCTAACAGTTCCTGCCCAAATACATGACTGTTTCCAGTCCATCCCAAGATAAACTTGATGGATGCTTGGACTCTTGTTTTTTTTTTTTTGCCCCAAAAGCCTATTCTTGATTAATGAATCTGATATTTGATTGTGTAAGTCAGCCCTGAAGGACCACAATAATGAGGAGTAATAGTGACTACACAGTGGTATGTGGTATCATGACCTATTTTAAATACAGAATGGATAAGAATGAATGAATAGCCCAATGAGATCAGATTTGTTGAGATGATATCAAAGATATTGCAAACTGTAGATGGATCTCATACTATTTGTTATATATATATATATATATATATATATATATATATATATATATATATATATATATATATACTATTTAACACTGTCAGTGAATATTTGGATATATTTATTTGGATTGCTAAAATTTGCTGTATGAAATCATTGTACTTTGACTTTTATATCCTGGAAATTAGTGAAGGAATATTCATGTTTCTGTAGGTGACATGCATGGTGTAGAGTTGATTCTTTAAATATTTCAAATATTATATTTAATATATACAGTATCATTTGTTATATGTACTGTATGAGCAAATGGTGTGTGTGTGTGTGTGTGTGTGTGTGTGTGTGTGTGTGTGTGTGTGTGTGTGCCTTTATTGGAGGAGGGGGTTGCAGTGTATGCATCTGACAGCAGTTGAATTCAATTTCTCTGGGTATTTTTTTACTTGATCACAGTATGATACTCAGACTTCTCAGTTCTGAATAGTCAGAAATTATCTATTGTTTATGAGGACACTGGTAGTCTCTCGATGAAAGTAATTCATCTTGCTGTGTTTGCTCACAGTTGAACAATCATTGGTCTGGCATAGAAAGCTAAGGTGCATGTGTATGAAATAATACATTAATGTGGCCATTAAATTTTAATTAATTCCAGCAGTCAGATGTCTGAGTTGTACAAACTCAGTAAAGCAGCTAATATTGATGGTTATGGAGGCAGTTTGTGGATGAAAGTGACTGACCCCCTCAACTGAAATACATATCAGATGTGTATTAATAAGGACTATATTGATTAGTTAGAAATAAATCTCTAAAATGAGCTACAGATCATTTAAAAATCCATTGCATCTAAGGACTGAGAAGTTAACTATTTCTTCATGATCACTTCAGATCTTCAGTACCAACGTAGGCTAAAACAAGTTGCTTGATTTTGCAACTATATCACTCACCTAAGCTGTTGATATTTTCTATGGCAAGTTATAAAACACAGAATCCCAAACTGATTTGCAATACTAATGCTCACTGCAAAATCAACAGCATCAGCAAATGATTGTTTGGTTGCAAAAGCAGGAGTGTTTCCTATGGAAGTTGGTGTTTTTATGTTGTCATATGGCTTTTTATCAGTATGCCTTATGACAACAAATGGCTGAGTCTGAGGTTTGGAGGGATTTGTTTTCAAGCTGTGACATGCTTCTTCCCTAAGCTTGTATTGAAATAGGAGTTTCATGTTATCCTGCCATTGCTCTGAACTTTTAAAAGCATATTAATGAGTAAGAAGTGAAGTTTATGAAACAGATTAACAGCATATAAAAGCAGAGTAGGCACAGTGTTTCTGCAGCCTAATATAATGATAGACAATAGCACTGTGGCAGCTTTATAAGTAGTTGCACATGCTATTTAAGGGAAAAAAGAAGTATTATTTGTACTCTATTCCACATTTTTGAAATAGATTATATAGATTTTAGAACATGAATGCAAAATCCCCTGTGGTGGCTTTGTCTTTAAATTCCCTGTGTGGAGCTGTATCTCTTAATTATATTCAGTCAGCCACTTCTATATCACCAAATCCCTTAGTCTTGATTTTAACTACAGACCAGCTCTTGACAGCTTTTCAATCCTTATTACAACCTCATGTATCCATCCCTTGTTTTTATTATTAGAATTAAGTCATCTGCATATGCCATACATATTGGTAATATATGATTTCCTTCTATCTCACATCTTGCCTCACTTATTTCGTACATTCATGCATGCCTCTACTACTGCAATCATTACTAATATAAATGAGCACATACACATTGGGTACCTCTGTTTACTTGTCTTTTAAAGCTTAGTATTTTCTGTTTACTTGTCTTTTAAAGCTTAGTATTTTCCTTTCTATCAGTGTATAATAAATTGTACCCATGAAATGTCATAATATATTTTCCGCTCTTCCATATGCCTCTAAAATCTGTCACATTGCTTCATGTCTCACTTTATCAAATGTTTTAACCATGTCTCATGCTATCAGCTTTACTTCTTTATTTTCTGTCAGTTTCATCACTACTATTTCTTTTACTATAATTGACATTTCTTTTACCTCTCTTCCTTTTATATCTTAAAGCCATTCTCCTAGTACCTCATCCAGTACTTCATCCATTATTTTTGTAGTATTTTCATAAATATTTTATAGTCAATACACCCCAGTATTATGGGTCTCCATTTTTATACCTTTTTATTCATTTTCCATATAAATGTTATCATTCCACAACATATATCTTCCTCCATTATATTATCCTTCATCTAGTCATTAGTATAGCAAAAGATCTAGTTTCTCTTTATTTCGTTATAATACTTATAGCATATCATCTAATCATGATGCTGATTTATTCTGATCTTCTTTTATCGCCTTCTCTGTTTCTTCTGTTATATCTTCTTGTTTGCATTTTCCTTTTCCTTTGCCAGCTAGGATAGCATCCATTCTTGCTTCTATCATTTTATTTATTTTCCTAAATAAGGGGAAATCTCATTTGCCTATGTTACATTATTTTTACTTTTTCTCTATTCTATTCATATATCTGTTTTTCTATTTCTCTTATTTTAACACTTCCACTTTCTTTCACATAATTCTGTACAATTTCTTTATAGTCCATCTTATTTCCATTTCTAAATATATTTTTTATACTTATGCTTATATACTACCCATCACTGCGCCAACTTTTTATAAAGCTGTCTCATTGTCATATAATCTTTCCATATTTCTTTTTCTTCCTCCTTTTTAAATTCTACAGTTATTCCCATCATCCCATTTCCCTCCTTTATTATTTTGCTGACTTCCTCTATTCCAGCCCATACTGCTCAGTGCTTTGAAAACTCTGTCCTCTATATGCCTGTTGTTTCTTTCATGTCTTTAGATTAAATTATATAATCAATTTCAGTCTTAAAGTTCCCTTTTTATATGCCCATTCTCTATTCTTCCCTACTTTTAAATCTCCATGTTTTATTAAACCCCTTAATATCTTAATATCCTGTGCTATTTTCCCTTTTCTTTCATTGCATTGCAGTGAAAATCTTTTACCCTCACTACTGGCATTTGTACTAACACAATTTTCTGATTTCTTCAAAGAAGTGTTTCTTTTTTTTTTTTTTTTTTTTTAATTTTGTCTCAGTCTCATATCCGACATTCTTTGTTTAGAAAGTTAATATATTTTTTATAATTTATAGGGTTGCCACCAATGAGAGGGGTGGTGACATTGATAATTTACTTGCAGAAAAAGAGCTGACATGGCAAATACATCTTAGCATGCATTGAACTGGCAATTAATGATAGTTTCTCTTTTTTAAGTATTCTTAATTGTAAGGCTAATGCGATTTAAAGCACTGAATAAGTCAATTCAAATTTTGTGATATTTTTCTATGTATGGATAGCTGACCTTAGGCTAGAGCGCCGCTGTAGTATGAACACTTTTCCAGTATTTATTTGGTGTAGTAGACCAGGATGAGGGCACCAGGTGGTGTGGTGGGGGCGCCGTGGAGCCCTTTTGCCAGTGTTGCCAATGTTTTTTAATGATTAATGAAATGTGTTTTACACTGCATTAACAATGTGATTGATTCTGTTTTTTGTAAGATCTAATTGGATGAATTATTTTTGATTGATATATTTGAGAATGGGAAGTGGGGTTTTTTTTATTGTTGATGAAGTCTTTTGTTATATGTTATGGGACAAAAGTGCTCAGCTTTTTATTAAACAAACATCTAAATTAATGTGGAGTTTCATGTTATTAAACTAACCAATATGTGATTGGGGGATTTAGTGCACTCATTTATTTTGTTTTTCACGGTAGCGTTGTCGCCTCACAGTAAGACGTTGTCCTGTTCGATTCTCAACTAGAACGTCTTCTGTGTGGAGACATGCGTGAATGGGCGTACCTTCATTGAAGGTTGTGCATCAGGGCCGGCAACTCGGCACATAAACACCTACTGCCAATCATTAGCTGACCGGAGTTCTGCTGTGGCGACCCCTAACTGGGAAATGCTGAAAGACACAACAACAACAACAAGTAGTTGAACAGGGTTTATCAGCTTCTCATATCCAGTATCACTGCAGTTCCTGGTGCTGTTGTTGTCACTGCTATTCCTGATATTACTATTGTTACATCTAAATTCTTATTTCTTCATTTTTTATACGTACTCCTATTCCAGAGCATGTCTCACATCCTACCAACCAAACAATTTGCCCCCTCCCTCACTACTTGTATTCTTTTCATTTTTTCTTCTTTGTTACATCCGGTAGCTAGGAAGAAAAAAACATCCATTTTCATTTTTTTTCACTACTCCACCACCACCAAACCTTTTTATATAATTTATAATGCTATTCACATTTAATGCTAAAATTACCATATCATCCTTTACCTTTTTTTGTAAGTGCCTTGCTTCCAGATCTTATTTTTCTTTTCCTTCTCCTAAGTATCCCACCAATAGATTTTTCACTGTCTTGTTCTTGTTCTTTTTATGTCCCAATTTCTCCCTTTTCTTCAAAGGTATCTAACTCTGCAGCAGAATCTCTATGCTCCTCCTATACAGTCAGAGTATGGAATCCCCTACAACCCAGCCTAAAAAAACAAAACCTACATAACTGAGTTAGAAATGCCCTAAACGCCCACCTCAGTAATAAATGGCTGTGTCCCTGCTCCACACCAGGGGAACAAGTAACTTAAGGATCCAATACTGCATCTTGTCCACCTAGTCCCTGCAGCAGTGTTAACCAAATATGATAGTATATATACTACATCTATTTGCAATCTTCTATACTCTTTACTCCTCATGATTTTTAGTTAATATAAGAGCACTGTACATCTTTAATTACATCTTGTCTTATGTAACTATTTTTATATGTGTTCACTGTTCTCAATCGTTCCAAAATTGTAACTATTTCATAAATGTATTCACTGTTATTGTCTATACTAATACTGTACTTAAATGTGGAGCTTTTCTCCCTGGGCCTCTGCTGAAAAAGGACTGCTTGTCCAGATGGACTTTCCCAGTTATCAAATGTAAAATAAATAAAATAAATACATTCTTCCTCTTCACCTTCTAAAATTGCAAATCTGTTCTCCTCCTGTGTATTATTCTCTAAGTAACTCTTCACTGTTTAACCTTTCTTCATTGTCTCCCTTCTCATACTGCTTTCTCTGTCAACATATTCAGTAATATTTTCCCCAGTTTGTCTTTCCTCTGAGCATTCCTCTTCATCTACTCTTTACTTTCTAATATGGGACAGTTAAACCAGTAGTGTCCAAATTCTTTACATTTCCTACAAAAAGGCTTACACTTTTTTGCTCTATGTCCCCACTTCCCACATTGACCACACATTTGTTTGTTACAGCCTTGCACTAAATTATTTTAATGCTCACAAAATTTACATGCTTTGAAATGACTGCAGTACCTGACAAATCCTCTCTTACTATTCACAATTATTGTAGCTGAAATATATTGAATTTTCCCATCCTTAACAATCAGGGGTGGCTCATGCTATTGGACTGCAGGACTGTAGCACCCCCAGCTGTAAAATGAAAAGAACAGAAAACTAGCTGCAAGTCCTACAAGTAATGTGCATGTGTGCTTTCCTATCTGGACTGCCATCTAACCAGTCTGGATTACAAAAAGAAGGCAATCAGTGTAAATGCCCCAGAAGTTTATGTGGTTACAAATCGCATAGACTGCAAGAAGAACAGACTGCAATGTCTGCAGTCTACATAGCAACTGACTGGCTCCCAGTTCATATCTGATGCACACTGATTGGCTCCCAGCACACGCATGCACTCTTGAACTGACTGCTGCTGCAAGGGAGTAATGGTGGCTCCAGATACCTCGGACTGATGCTGTAATTCAGAAGGAATATATCGGAACCACTCAGGGAGTAATGGTGGAATAGATCGAAACTACTCATGGAGTAATGGCGGCCCCAGATACTGGACTGATATTGTAAGGTGTGTGTGTGTGTGTGTGTGTGTGTGTGTGTGTGTGTGTGTGTGTGTGTGTGTGTGTGTGTGTGTGTGTGTGTGTGTGTGTGTGTGTGTATGCATTTGCCTGATATGTTTGTTCTGAATCTGATGACAGACATTTGAATTTCAGACTTCATATTCTTCAGAAAATACATGGTAACACTACACAAAACCTTCTATTCTAGCAATTTTCTAAGTTTACAAGATCAATATTTGAAAATTCTTCCGATTTGTGGGGCTGTATTCCCCCATTATTGGCTTTTATTGGGTTTTTGTGCTAAGAGGTTGAGATCTATGGGGAGAAATGAGAACTGAATTCACTGAATGTGTTTGGGGACTGTATTCCTCCATTATTGGCTTTGTCCAGGTGTTTTGTGCTAAGATGTTGAGAGCTATGGTGACTTGGTGAGAACTGAATTCACTAAATGATAGCCAATTAAGTTTTAGTCTTCATGTCTTTCAAAAATAGCTTATATGGCATAGTGGTATGTTGTTCTGACTGTAGTGCATAGGGTCCAAGATTCAAGACTTGGCAGTGAAATGCATGGTGGAAATATAGCATTTTATTCTATCAACTTTCCAAGATTATACAAGCAATGTTTAAAATGTGTCACTGGTTTTGGTCTTTTGTCTCCCCCCTAATAAATTTTGTCTTTTTCCAGATTTGTTTTGCTACAAAGTTGAGAGATACAGTTGAGTGTCAAATGGATTTTACAAGGAGCTGAGAGCTTGAAGAGAAGTTTATTGCTGCTTATATTGTACTTACTTGCATTGTTAATAATACAACAGGTAGTGTACTTGCTTTTGATGCAGAAGGCTGTGAGTTCTATTCCCACAGTATGTAGATGCATTTCTGATACTGTACTGTGTTGTACTTTTAAAGGGGGTAGATACTGCAGTCCTGAGAATGTCCTCTTTGGCAGAGATACCTAGTAACCATGAACCTGTTATCAGTTTACCATCCATTCCTTATTGCAATATTACTAGCATATCATTTTTGTAATGTAACCTAGGCAATTTATTCCTCAAGGCAACAGGAACTTTATTTGTAGATGAAACAATGACATTTAAAGTTGTTTGCTAGCAGCAACTTATTCATTAGTTACAGATCTCTTTAATGTGGAATTATTTAGATGACTTTTACTTCTGCAGAGATTGTGCATATTTACTGATACTGGTAGACTGTAGAAGTTTGAGAAGACTTTTATGATGAAAATGTTCTGAACTGGGCAGTTTTGTCATTATTGGTGCATGCATTTTGTTTCATTGTTTACTGGAAAAATGTTCAAAACAATAAATTTAAAACACCCTTTAACAACTGTACTGTATTATACAAGGAATATAATTTAATACAAATCAGGAAGATGTTTATTGATTATCTGATCAGCTCAGGTACACCCCCTCCCAGTTCTTGGTTGGATGTGTTCGATTAGGAACCAGTTAAATCAACTGTCTACAAGCACAAACATTTTTTTGCTACTGAATATTTTCACTGAGTCTGAATGCTACTGAAAGTGATGAAGCCAGATTGAAGCAATTGCTTCTCTTAGATCTTCGTTTTTTTTTTTTTTTGTGGGGGGGGGGTACTTAGTGTCCACACCTAGGGAGCTAAGTCCTTCATGTAGGATTTTTGCCACACAATTCTCCTGGCTGAACTATACCTCTCAATTGTCCAGATTTTTGCAGAATTAATACATTTTTGCTTCTTATTTTTGGTTTGTTCCTCATAACATTTGTGGTTTTCTGGCAAGAGCAACTTTTAGTACTGTTTGTTTGTTTCCCCAATATATTTGGCCTTGTCCAGATTTCCTGTGTTAAGAGTTTGAGAGGTATGCACAAATAAATTGCTTTATAGAATTAGGTATATCCAAACCTCTCAACTGCCCCGATTTTGGCTCAAAATATTGATTTTTCACCTAATAATCCCTCCAAAAATGGCAATTTTGGAAGAAACACGGAGGGGTTAGAATTAATAAATAATTGCAATGATCAGAGCTACAGATTACTTTTATTTTAGAAATGCATGTAGATTCTCTTTTGTCAGCTGCTCAACGTTAACACTACTAATATTAAAAAAGTGTCCCTATTTTGACAGATTCCCAGCTGTATTGTGTGGTTACTTTATATTTTTGCATCACATTTAGGTCCATTTTTCATAAAATTGTCGTTTTCTGGCAAATTAGTGGCAAATCATTAAAAATTGAAGTTAGAAAATAATTACAGACATGACAGTTTCAGATTTCATACCCTACGGAAAATCTATACTAATGCAAGACCTACTAAGTTTATAAGAGCAATATTTAAAAATTGTCCTTATTTTGGGCCTTTGTCCCACTTTTATTTATGGCTTTTTCCAGATTTCTTGCTCTGAGGTTGATAGGTATGACAAATATGTCAGGGACATCACTGTCAGCCAGAGACATTTCAAATTGTGACATAATTGTTGTACCCCACTCTCCCATGTAGTGACTCTGGATGTGTCCAAGCAAGGCAAGGAGCAGTTATGCAGTGTAAGTGTGCAAAGTATCCTCCCATCCAAGGTAGACACAAGTACTACAGTGGCTTTTCATCTATCCTTGATTTTACAGAATGTTCTGGTTTTCTGTCATATTTAGATACTGTTGATTTATGCTTGTTATTATTCAGAAAATGCATGTTGTTGCAGTGCATGTTGCTCTGTGTTTAAGTAGCAATGCTCTAATGACCATCAGGTAAGCTTGTCTGGGATTGTAAGATGTAAGTAAGCTTTACTAAGCATGCTGTTAAAGAATTATCAACATTGAAAGCCTTTTTGTTGTTACCATGCAGAGAATATTTACATAGCTAAATAACATATAAGATTTAGGTACTGAAATGCTTATGAGAGTATTTGTAATAAAGGACAGGATTACAATATTTTCAGATTACATTTGTTGGAGACTTGCAGTTATCTTTGCAGGCTTTACCTGTAAGCTAAATAGAATGCCAATCTATCATGAGTGGTCCATAACCTGTGCAGTAATCCTTTAAGCAATTTATCTTGAGCTTGTTTCTTGTTTGCTGGTCATGTTTTACTTTGATCGTGTTTTCCCCATGAAACAAGTAGATAGTTATTGTCAGGCAGCACCGCAGCAAGTGTTTTTTTAGATAAGAAACATTTTTATAAGTAGGGTGATCTATCTCACAGAGATTGCTACTTTCAGCATGTTACTTGGTACTTTTATAAAGCTGAATATAAATTATAATTAGAGCTGCAGTGCAAGGAGAAGTGGTTTGAGTTGAGTGCTGCTTGTTTTTTTTATATTTTATTTTGACTGGCATTCCAGTAATGTATTTAAAAAGTAATTTATTTTTTCATGCCTCACAACCTTTTTGTTTCCATCTAGATATTAAGTAAGCTGTCATGTAGCCAATGCACTGAAATAGTTTTTTTTTTCTCCACTTCATTTTGTCTGGATTGGACTTTCATAATGACAGTTTGGTACCAAGGGCAGCGTGTTTAATTAAAGTCCCAGTTTTGTGGTTTTGAGCATAACTCTGCCCCTTTCTAGTTGGCCACACCCCTTCCCATCAGCCCCACCCATTCAGCTGTCTCCTGCAGCCCCAATTTGATTTGAAGTCACCAGCCCATATATCACATTATATATATATTATATATATATATATATATATATATATACCTTTCATTTATATATATATATATATATATATATATATACGGATATATATATATATATATGGGTGGTGATCGACAGAATTGAAATCCCGACCGCAGAAAAGATGACACAACGTTGAAAGAAACGATTCGGTAAATGTCGCGATAGTGAGGTGAGTAGATGGGGGGGGAGACAGGTAAGTGTCGTAAATGTGCGATGGGGATTTATGTAGATTTAGGGGAGTGTCTGTGTCACAATAGGAGAGGAGAGTGAATGTAGGAAGGTATGGGTAAGGTGAGTGTGTGTGGACTTAGGGGGGGGGGTTGTAAGGTGTAAGTGTGATAGCGGTATGAATTGGAGTGGGGTTGGGTGTTGGGTTTTAGGTTTTAGGGTGGGTAGGGTGAGTTAAGTGAGATAGTGACTGTTTGTAAGGTGTATTAAGTGAGTTAGGGTTAGGGGTAAGGTAGGGTTAAAAGTGGATGGAATTTAGGTTTAGGTAGGGGTAGGGTTAGAGTGAGTAGGGGGTGGGTAAGTGTAGAGTAAGTGTGTGATTAGGTTTAGGGTTAGGGTTTGGGTTTGGATGTGTAGTAGTGTAATGTGTTGTGTGTATTTGTGTGTTTGTTTGTGTGTAATGGTCGTCGGTGTTTGTGTGTTTTAAATCGGTTGTGTTTCGGTTTGTTGCGTTTGTATTGTTGGCGTCTTCGGCAACTGGCCAGTCAACCCAGACCCATATATATATATATATATATATATATATATATATATATATATATATATATATATACATACATGAAATAGGGTTCCTATTAGATGACCAAAGATGCATTCTATTGAATGTATCTTGGTCAAACTTAAAACAAAGAAAAGGCAAAATAGCAAAGCGGCTTTTAACCAAATTCTTTTCCAGGGAAAGAACTTGCTTGGCCGTTTCCATTACTTTGCCATTTTTGGCACTGTAGTGTGATCTCAGAGCTAGTACTTTATGTATTATTTCAATTTTTTTTCTTTTTTTTTTTTTGGAACAGCGATTTTTTTCCCTTGGAAAAAAAACACTGTTCTGAGCTTTCAAGATTGTAAGCTTTCTCTTACATGGGGTTGATTATTCATGGTTGCTTTTTTATGCATTCGATGATATAATATAGACCCTATATATATATTTAATTCCATGTACTTTGCTACATAGTGAAAGAAAAAGCAAACTAATTCTTATCCATATCTGAAATTGCATATTTATTTTCTTTTTAAGTTGTAGTCTCAAGCTCTGAAATAAATAGTTTTTTTTCCATATTGCTGTTGCATTTCTTTCTTCACTCTCAGTCATAAATTCTGACAGCAAAACTAAAGGTTTCATATACTGGGTCAGATTCCAAAGTAGTTGCTCTCAATGTAATTCAGACTGATTCTGAAAGACCCAATCTCAGTGTAAGCCTGCAGTGATTCTAAAAGACTTGAGCTCACTGTCAGTGGGTTGCTTTGGTGTAAGGCCTGCCTGTAAACAGGCTTACACTAGCAACCAGATCCAAAAGATCTGCTGTCAGTGTAAGTGATCACTTACACTAAGAGCAGGTCTTTTTGAATCAGGGCCATCATTTCACAAAAACTTTCAGCTCCCAAATTAATTAATGCTCTTATATCTTTAATGTTAAATCCTACTGGCAAAATAATGCTATCCATAATGTCATAACTGTTGAAACTGAAATCACTTTTACTTTTTACTCGTACCACTGGTCATCTTCTCTGTAGCTGTTAAGAAATTGAAACTCATCAACAAAGTGTAACTAAATAAATAAGTAATTAAATAAAAAGGTGTTTTCTCATAAATGACTCCATAAATTCTGAAACTACAAATTTGTTGTTTTTGGGCTTTAGGCTAAAAAAATCTATCATGAATCATATAAAACAAATGCTGCTTACAGTACAAAGTATAAACCAAAGACTTAAAAAAAAAAAAAATGAAATAATTATCTTGTCAACTGAGTCCCAACCATGGTAAAATGCATGGGGTAGAATTGCAAAAGAAATTTGCAGATAGTACAACACACCAAAGGAAGACGTCAGCGCATTAGCAGCTGAAGTGATTTTATAACATACCCTGAAACAAGACAAAGTAATTATTCAGAGTAAGATAATTACAGACTTTACAGACAACTTTCTAAGAGCACTCAGCAGAGGCCATATTTGATTTATCTTAACACCACTATAGTCACCAATTTCTTAGAGAATCCTGCAGAATCCTCAAACCTTACTAAAAAAAATGCAACCAGTATTTAATGCACTGTAGCAGACTGGGATACTAGAAGCCGTACCAGAAGCCAGTCAGGTTGGTGTTAACACAGGCTACAGTTAAGCCAGCTCTCTCACTGGGAAATGATAAATATAGAATAGACAGAGAGCTGGTGCAGGATGTTTGCAGGACATGTGCACCCCACATGTATGCTCAAAGTCTTTGAGGTAACCCAGTAGCGATAGGAACAAAAGTGTGCCTGAGTCTTGGTATAATGGCCTCTGGACCATTTCAGTAGCATATGGGAGATGCTGTAGGAGTGTCACAAACAGCTGCAAGTCACATCCTCTCCCAGTTCCTGGCAGCAGTGCGCACCAAGGTAAATGAATGTATCCACTTCTCAACAACATCCATGGAGCACAAAACTGCCATGAAACAGTTCCATTCCCTAGTCAACTTCCCCCATACCCTCAGTGCATAGACTGCACCCATGTCCCAATTTAAACCCCAGTTGTACCTGATGCTGAGCAGTACATTCATAGAAAGGGGTGGCCATCACTAAAGTGTCAGGTGGTATACACAGCAGACAGCCTCATTATTAATATCATGGAAACACACCTCAGTAGTGTGCATGACACAGGAAACCCATACCATCTATTTAAACTTATTGGTTACATTCACCATTCAACCCAATACCATGTCCATGGGTGACTTTAATTACCCTACTATTAAGTGGGAATCATGTACGACACCAAACATAAAGGCAACAGAGATTCCTGGATGTGTAAACACAAACAACCTGGACCAAATTGTCAATATACCAACAAGAGATGCAACCAAACTGGATCTGGTCCTCACTTGCATGGGAGAGTGCTGCACACCCTCTAGTGTAATGTCTTCTCTGGTAAGGTCAGAGACAAAATGGTTTCCTTTGACGTAAAAGTATAACCTGTAACCACAGCTGACCCTGGAATATTCAGAAACTACTCTAAGGCTAACTTCCTACTATTAAGTGATAACTTGGCAAAATTTCAGGCCCCTATAAACCCTGTGAACACAGCTATCTATGCATAACTGTTCACAGAAACCCTATACAAGCATGTTAATAACTGCATAAAGGCAGCTGTACCCACAAAGAAGAGGTAGAGTACTAAGTCAAAAAACAAGCCACCCTGGTGGAGTCACAACATCAATAGGCTGTATAATAGAAGAAAGAGAATCATGGCAAAAAGAATGAGGTGTAGCATCCAGCAGGAAAAAGCACTCTTGCCAAACTAAACAAACAAAGGACAAATAAAGCCTACCAAAGCCAAATCTGAGGTATATTTGGCCTCCCAGGCCATATACAACCCCAAGGCTTTCTTTAGCTATGTCTGCAACCTCAAAGGCAATACACAATTGTGTGCAGATTTCATTGTATATGGAGCCACCTATACTGAGCCAGAAGATATAGCAAACCCACTGGCCAACAAATGCAGCTCCAAATTTACCCCTCTCTCCCCATCAACCCTCTCTCAAGAAATGCCATCAAATATAACTCCCTCTGCTATCACTAGGGAACAAGTCCTTAATACTCTCACTCTATCTCTCTCTATAAGACCAGGAACACTGCATCAATGGGCCCAGACAATATCCCAGGATGCCTTCTTCATAGCATGAAACATGATCTATCAGGATCTATGGAATTGTTATTTAACTGTAGCCTCTGTGACATCCGTGCACTGGGCCAGCAATCAAGGAGCCCCAATCCTCACCACTAACACCAGTGAGGGGCATCTACATTGGGAAGGATAACAAAGGATAACAAATACATACACAGTAAAGTACAATTTCCCTTAAGAGCACACAGACATCACAGTCAGTCTGGGTCTGGGTTCTCCCTTTCTCTCCAGATCCCCAATAAGACTTCTCACTGGCTCAGCTATAGGGTCCATATCTCAGCCCAGTGGTCAAGCTAAAACCTCAGGCACCCTCTCTGTCCAAGTGCTTCTTGTCCCTGCCCAAATAGCTAACACACACACACACACTTTGAGATATGAGTTATATACAAACACACAGCAGACACTCCTGGGGAAGGCTGGCACAGGTTATCCAGCTATGCCCCTTCTGCCCAGACTATACGGTAGTACCACTTGCCTCCAACGACTAATATCAGCTACTAATAAGGCCCTTATCAAAGGGTGTCCAATTATTGCTGTGCAATATTATTATCTAAATGTTAAGTGTGATGAACAGCAAGGCTTATTTGGAGTGGCTTGGACAGTATCACTATATACATGCAATGTACTCTAGAGCTTAAATTATCTCTACATAAAACAGCCACAGTTGAAAAGTTTAAAAATATTTAATAATAAATAATAAGAACACAAGACAATACTTCTTACTACACAGTGCTAGTCAAGAGTTCAGAAATCACAGGAGAATGCTTAAAATAATACAAGAGAAAGGTTCTGACATCAATACAGAAAACAGCTAAACTAGACTTCCTATTTCATATCTTTATCTATGAGCAAAACACAGTTCTAAAATAAACTTACATATAGAGGAAGGCAGTGCTGGTGATGTCAGTTCTGAAAACAAATGCAAAATGCTCTGATTCTCTCTCTCTCTCTCTCTCTCTCTCTGTCCTTAAATTGATAATACAGTACCACTGACTCATTTCAGATTACATCATTATTCTCTGTTTCCCAGGCTAACAGAAACTCCGAGTGTAACAGCCCTTTTAATCTTGCAGCTGGTCAGGAAGCCAGACCAATAAAAGACATTATACATGTAAATTCTAGCCATTAACTCTGGTCTCAAAACAATAGGAAGAATTCCTTCATTCAGACATCTCAGCTGTGAGTTTTGAGATCAAACAATCATACAATGCTTGACTTATCAGCTTTCCTCCAGCAGAGTGCAATGTGGTTAGATTTTTGAAGTTCAACATTTACCATAATTTTCTTACATTTAAGAGAACAAGCATGCGGCTTACAATAATATTTACAAATGACAGAATTATCTACAAAATCCTATCTAGCTAGGCTGGCAGCCTTCACAGACACTAAACAGGCTTCATGCCTCATGAATGAAGAACAGCAAAAGTCATCCTTTTGCACAAAGCTGGACCATCTACAGACCTTGGAAACTACAGACCCATAAGTCGCACTAGTCCCATATGCAAAGCCATGGAAGGAATTAGCATGGACAATGATCAGTAATGATATAGGAAGCCACCAGACACTGCACCCAACCCAATTTGGTTTCATCAAAGGCAGGTCATGCCAATTCAACCTGGTGAACTTCTTTGAGAAGGTCACCAAAGCAATGGATGAGAGCGAAAGGGTTCATAATGTATACCTTGATTTGGCCAAGGCCTTTCACATAATCTCCCACTCAGGCATTGCTGGCAAACATAAGTGGTTAGGTACAAACTCATATGTCACCCAGTGAATAGCCAGCTGGCTCACAGACAAGACCCAGGAAGTTGGAATTGGGGAGTCAACCTCTATAAAGAGGCCAGTCACAAGCAGACTCCCTCAGAGACTGGTCCTGGAACTGCTCCTTTTTGGTATTTTCTTTTATGAAGTCAAGGCCAACATTAATGGCCTCTGGATGACTAAATTTGCAGATGATTGCAAATCAGGAGGTTTTATTGAATCACCCACTGACACAAATGTTCTCCAGGAAGGGCTGACACAGACAAACAACTGATGCCAGAGCCATGGAATAAAACTAAATGCTAAGAAATGCATAATAGTATCAATCAGGTAGTCATTCCCCCTGGTAACTATCACAATGACAACACACCCCTAAGAGATGACCCAGTAGTTAGGGACTTGGGGACACACATAGACCGTACTCTAGCCTTTGACCATCATATGTCTACAGTAGTGAGAAAATATTCCATGTTGTGCAACTCATAAACAAAGGTATTCTATATAGGTCCAAGGAACTCATTGTTCTACTGTTTTTGGTGTTCATCATACCTTTTACTGAGTACAATGCCCCTTTGGTATGTACCTAACCAGGCATATCCAATGGTTGGAATGTCCAAAAAAGGTTCCTCACTAAATGAATACAGGGAGTAAGTAAAATGTCCTATACAGACCCCCTCAAGGCCCTCTCTGTGTATTCTGTCTCCTACAGGCACTTTGAGGGGAGATCTATGTTTAGCATATAAGGCATTGTCAGACTCCACTCTGATGGGCCATTTGCATATGTGCAAAACAAACAGCACCAGAATTAGTTGTTCTAAAGACTTAAACCTTGCCATTGATATAAATAGGACCTGCTGGAGAGACATGTATGCATCCCAGAGATGGAAAAGGCTCCCTATCCATGGGAAGAATGGTTTCTTCCAAATCCAATTCAAGTGTAACTTGGACAACTGGATGGGGAACAGGGAATTCATCCCTGGTTTGGCACTTATGTTTCAAATGTGCACAGGCAGCCTGTAAATGGCTCCTGTCCCAGTGCCCTGCCTGTAAATGTTTCACCTCCCAAGCCCTTGCTTACATTTATCAAGGACAGCAGAGCTTGTTAGAGATTTGGGATGCATGGCTAGGCTTAAAAAGGACATTATGATTGTTAGCCTAGTAAACATTTATGATCCTATGATCCTATGAACCTATATGGAGAGAAAGCAAATTGAGGACCACTTTCCTGCATGGTAAACTTTCTAAGGGACTACAACTTGGTAAGTACAGGACCAAAGCTATGAGGTAAGCAGAATCTATGCCTGTTAACAGTAAGCATGAGGATTAAATATGCATTATCTCCTTCCTACAAACAGGTGACTATCGTAATCTACTGGAGCTATTGCTAATGAGGCCATACAGAGCCACAGCAACCCCTGCCAAGGAAGTATACATCAGGTCACACACCATGACATAAAACACCATTGAACATGTGTTTGGTGTGCTGAAAGCAAGAATCAGATGTTTGGACATATCCAGGGATACACTACTATACACACCAGAAAAGGCATCACAGATGGTTACTGTGTATACCATACTACACAACATGATAACAGCAAAATATGGTTGCTTTCCAGCTGCAGGTGTGGGTAATCTACTCCAAGGACCCCTGAAGTTTTGATGATGGCATATCAGTGCTGTCACAGGATGATCAGAACGACACAGGGGTGAGAGGAAATAAGAAGAGACCATTGGAGGATGCAGCCATATGTTCCAGCTCAGACAACATGGCAGCATCTGAGACACACACACCTTTGACTCATGACAAGCCACACATAAGAATGTACACAGACTAAGCAGTGATGCTCACATGTTCCCCACAACATTTTCACAGAGCATGAAAACATTAGTTATTCATATTAACATCATACACAATGGAAGCATAAGGTGTCCCAGTCAGAACATATATGCTCAGCAACATCTGAATGTATAAAGAGGAAATATCAATGCAGGAAGTCTCTGCAAGGTACATTGCCAAAGAGAACCACACAGGCAAATGTGTGGGATGCAGGAAGTGTGCACAACAGAAGATGTCATTGTGCTGGTAGGATATCACCATCTAGATAACTAACATGGGAATGTAGCTATAAAATAGAGCACCACAAGAAATCTAGGCCAAAAAAAAAGCATGGGCCATACACTAACACTGATGCTTCACACATGGCATTGTGTGATGTGTAGCAGTGTGTTACAATTACAATACAGTAAACAGCATACAGCAGCATTAGTATTTACAGACATCTCAAGCACCTGCCAAAATGAAAATACACAAACAAGCCTAATGTCCCATGCCTGACATGGAATATCTTATACAAGGTAATGCTTCAATGCACAGGTTATTGCTGCAACATGTCTCAGTTAGAGATAAGAATACATTGCAATGTATCTTTTACACGGACCACACAACAGACATGGAACATGGATCAGTGTTGTGGATAAAGCAACATAGGTAAATATATGTTATGTGTGTGGAATCAGTGAGATGTGGGAAGGCACTCATGGGAACTACGTGTCATCATGGGGATTGAAAACAGAAACAGGTCCACATAAGTGCATTTGATGCTGAAAGTGAGGCATGTGCAGCACCACATTAAAATTCCATGAGTAACACAGGTATGCATACAAAGGCATACCTGCGCATGTATGAATGGCAGACAACAAGAAAATGAGTAATGTGGTAATCAGTGTTGGAAGACTAAGACAACATGTTGTTAGTCATGTAAATATGTGCTGTATGTCAACTAGCAAGTGATGCAAATATAGATGCATGAAGTCACATATAGCATTACTATTGTCAATATCTATACTGACATATACTAATGACATATCACAACTTGAAGCTAGTCACCTAGGTCAGATAAATAATCAGAAAAATCTTGTGGCATCAGACATATGAAACACTACCTACAGATAGACTAGTTAATGATCAGCACAGCTGATATCGGGTCAGAATGACAAAACAGGGCACACATTGGATCAAGTGTTAGTATTACTCTCACACAGCCTAGGTTACCCACCCTGATCTCTCACACCATTGCCCTGGCTGCCCCTGCCCCATCCATAAAAATGTGGCCCACTGTGGTGTACTGAGGAGTTGGATGTGGTGACTTTGACTATTAGCAGTATTGTAATGTGACAGTCTGGATGTGACTGCTAAGCTCACAGTTGAGTGACCAACAGTAGATGTGCATGCATGTTGCAGCACAGACATTGATGTCTGATGGCTATATGTGGGGTCTAATGAGAGGAAATTTACCTCTCTCCACTGGAGGTAATCTGTTTAGTACAGTTAGACCATATAACACTGGTTTCATAGTACAGCAATGCTCTAGCACAGTTGTAACAAACACTTTCAACAGAGCAATCAGCAGATATTACACTGTCATACTGTGCAGCCAATGCTACCATGACCTCCCCTCATCTGACTGCCTGACCTTCATGTAACACATGCAGCTGGTGTGCTAAATGATCAGTGGCACAGGCAAATGCACACAGGTCAGATCCATGACATCACTGTGAACTTTCATGTGCCTGTAATTGTAAGCGGACACCCTCTGACTTGTATCTATGCACATCAGCTACACTCCATCATGTAGTCTGATGGGCGATATTAGTTTATCATGGTGAACAGTCACCATCATTACTAGAGTCTACATGGGATGGTGGGTCACATTTATCATCATGTCTGTCATCTGATGTTCCCCCTTTATCAGAATGGCCAGCCACATTATCTTCCCTATTGGTAGCTACACCATGAACTACATGGCAGTCTCTTTCTGCTTCAAACAATGAATCCACTGCAGTGGTCTCTGTGCCATGGGCTATACTATCACACTTAGGCATATTACATCCAATTTCAGGATCAGTGGATGGTCTACATGGAGGAAGCAGGTAGTAGGCATAATACAAAAATAGATGGATGACACCACATATATTCACAGAAATTAAATGATGCAGCATAGTACTGAAATCTGAGACAATTATATAACTACAGTGCTAATGATGACATGGACTTACCAATTTGTTATGGCTGTGAGTTGTTCAGGTACCCTATATAACAGAGACATGACATGTAATTTACATATCAAACCAATATGACAGATGAGGTCAATACAACTATTAAAGCCTACCTGACATGTCCTCCTGTGTCTCTACTGCCAGTGGTGAGGGTTGAAATGCCACTGCCATGTGCAGAAATAGACATACATAAGTAATTATTAGGCACATGCCAGGCATCATGTAAAATTTCACCTGAGGTATAAGACTTAGTAAATAAGATAGGAACATACCAGATGGGCGAGGATGATATGCAGATTGCAGGTGTACTCTCCAGTTCATCTGGTGGAATTGGGCATCCTGAGGCGACGTCACAACTGCCTTATGTATATAGACAACCCTCTCCTCTTACCTCTAGACACAAACACTTGTGAGAGATGCAAATACACAGCCAGACTGGAGGCTAAGCGCTCTCAACCCATGACTGTAACAGACAGTCAAGAGGAGAAGAGACACGCTAGCATCACACCACCAGTCACACATGGATCTACAAAACAAGCACCGGCAAAACATACACATAAATACACAAAAACATATTCGGAGGCACTAGGTACCAATCTGAAAAAGAAACAGTGCCCTCCAAAGCAGACAAGCAAGCAACCTGCACCTCCAAACACAAGCCGGAAAACACATAATTCACCTCAGCAGTGTGCCTCATGACAGCCCCTAAAGCAAAACACCATACCCAACATGCTAATAATAGGAGACTCTATAGTAAGGCACACAGATGTTCCACTCACCAGGCTGAACAAGGAGAAGGTTACTGTCAGCTGCCTGTTGGGTGCTAGGATCCGCCACATAACACAAGCACTTAGGTCACTCCAGAACAAGTACAAGTATGACGGTGTCATTGTACATGTTGGTGTGATTGATCTAAGACGTACCTCCCTGGACTACATAAAAAGAGACATTGAGGAGCTCTCTGATCATGTAGCCCAAGCTGGTATGACCCTGACATTGAGTAGCATACCACCTTTACCTTGAATGATACCACAATACAAAGACAAAATGATCAATTTCAACAATTGGCTAAGCTTCTGGTGTCATTCTAAGGGGATCCAGTGTCTGTCTGCCTGGGATGATATGATAGACAAGCCTCACTGTTTCGCCAGAGGTGGTTTGCCCCTGTCACCCCTAGGCTTTTGAATACTGGCCAAGGCTCTTGCCGTCCCCATAGTGCCTTTTTTAGGCAAGGCTCAAAGGACAAACCAACCACCGTAACCAGCACAGGTAAGCAAAAACTAACAGTAATGCTACTCAACGCCAGAAGTCTCAACCTCAAAATGCACGCACTCGAGGCACTCCTCAGTATGGAGAAAATCGATGTTTGTGCAGTGATGGAAACCTGATTTAAGGCTCCAGAGAGCACCCCAGCACTACCAGGTTACAATTCATATCAAACCTTCCGGCCTCAGTTACCGGATTGCAGTACAAAGGCAGAGGTGTATCCATATTCATCAAGGATACCCACATCTCCAGGTTAGTGGTGCAGCATGATGCCCCAGAGATCATCCATGCGCAACTATCAACAGGCAAAACCACATTTCAAGTCATAGCCTATTATAGATCGTCCACCATGTCCCAAGATGCTCACTCAGCATTCCTTGAGGCATTGGAAAATATAAAGGTCCTACCCAACACCATAATTTTGGGTGATTTCAACTAACCTGCTACAGACTGGGCGAATTACCAAAGTTCTAACTCCTATGCCCAGTGGGTCATAGAATTTATAAATTCAAATGCCCTTGAACAACTGGTATGTTCTCCCACTAGAGTGGAAAACATATTGGATTTAGTCATCACAAATATGGGTGCCCTTTGTACCACACCCATTATCACTCCCTCTCTGGTCAGATCAGACCACAAACTGATAACCATGGACATCCTCACCCCTCCACCTCCCCCAGTCAAAGAAACCATCGTAAAAAACCTTTCCAAAGCAAACTTCAAACTACTTGCGTCATAAGTGGAAAGCTTCACTATTCCCAAGCAGAAGGATAATGATATCCAGGATGCAGAATCCTACACCAAGGCACTTTATATACATCTTCAGGATTGCATGGACCGTGCTATCACAAATAAAACCAAGACTCCTTCCTCAAGCAAGAAGAAACCAGTCTGATGGACCCTGGCCATAAGCAAACTATACAATAAAAGGTGGAGACTTATACAAAAAAAGGCCAAATCTCAAGTAGAAAAATCATCCCTGATCAGCATTAGTAAGAAATTGAGGGCCCTCATCAAGTCAACCAGAGCCAGTTTCGAAAAGAAGGTTGCCAAGGAAGCAAAGAATAACCATAAGGCCTTCTATGGTTACGTCAAAAACCTAAATGGCAATGCTCAGGTCTGTTCTGAGCTAGTACAAAATGAAACAAAATACATTGACCCCACTGACATTGCCAACATCTTGGCTGATAGGTTCAGTGCAAATTTCTCCCCCTCCTCACCACCTACAGGACCTATTACTATTCCAGGGGATTGTGTACGTTGGTTAATAAAGCTCTATCTAAAGCTAAAAACACTGCCTCCATGGGACCAGATGGTGTCCCGGGCTGTGTCATACATGAGCTCCAAAATGAATTAACCCCGCATCTGAATACCCTGTTCAGTCTCAGCTTCTCGACAGGATATGTGCCCATAGAATGGCACACAGCAACTATGGTTCCGCTGCACAAGGGTGGGCCACAACCGACCCTAGGAACTACTGACCAATAAGCCTGACCAGTGTGATCTGTAAGGCAATGGAGTGAATCATTATGGAACTCATAAATGGAGAGATTAGGAACCTCCAAACACTTGACCCCACACAGTTCGGCTTCGTCAAGGGCAGATAATGCCTCCTGAACCTGGTGGACTTCTTTGAGACAGTTACTCAGGCTATAGATAATGGAAAGGAGGTACACATGGCTTACCTTGACCTTGCTAAAGCATTTGACACCATTCCCCATTCGGGTATTATTGATAAACTCACCAACCTGGGCATAAACCCTTACGTCACAAGATGGATCGCAAACTGGCTCTCAGAAAGATCCCACAAAGTAAGAGTAGCAGGATCTATGTCCGAATCCAGACCAGTAATGAGCAGTGTGCCTCAGGGCTCTGTCCTGGGGCCCCTCCTGTTTGGCATATACTTCTCAGAAGTACAGGCAAGTACTGAAGGGCTGTGGCTGACCAAGTTTGCGGAGGACTGCAAACTGGGTGCTATAATAGATTCTCCGGCCGACATGGATATCCTCCAGAAGGGCTTTAATGAGACTGATGCATGGTGTCAAAGTGATGGTCTCAAGCTAAATGCTAAAAAATGCGTAGAATCCCTTTTGGAAAAAACAGAGTACCCGTGAACTACCACATAGGAGGTAGCCCCCTGAAATCTGAAGAGGTAATAAGGGATCTAGGGACCCAAGTAGATAGTCAGCTTTCCTTTGATAACCAAGTTGCCAAGGCGGTTAGAAAATCCTTCTATGTGACCCATCTAATCACGAACAGGTTTGCATCAAGATCTAAGGATGTAGTGGTGCCACTCTACTCTTCCCTCATCAGACCCATTATTGAGTACAATGCACCAATTGGAATGTACCTGGCTAGGCATCTCCAGCAGCTGAAGAGACCACAGAGGTAGCTCACTAAGAGGATTACTGGCTTCAAACAGTTGCCCTATGCAGCACTATTGAAAAAACTAAGGCTTTTCTCTGTTGCATACCGCCTTCTCAGAGGTGATCTCTGTCTAACATACAGAGCTATGTCCAACCCAGAACTGCTGAACATGCTCCATCTTAGCAAAACAAAATCTACTCGTGCTACATGCTCTAGGGATACAAACCTCAGCACAACAATGAATAGAACATGCTGGAGGGATAGATTCCCTTCGCAAAGACTTCCCTTGCTATGGAACAAGATCCCGATCTACATAAGACAGAGCCCCTCACTATCACTCTTCAAGAAGAACCTTGACGAGTGGATGGGTAACAGAAAGTTCACACCAGGGATCATACCAATAGCTCTACTAGATAGGGGCCAAGGGTAGTAGCTGCTAGACCAAGAGCCTAGGGAACTAACGAAAGGGATGGTGAATACCACACAACATAGCTGGGCTAATATATGTCTTCGGGCAGATAGCCCAGTACCTACCTATGAACCTATAAACTATGCAGGTGAACAACCCCACAGTAATCATGAACAGATGTAATTATCAACAGTGAAATATAGCAGCCAACTAGACTGCCTTACCAGATACATCCTCCCTGGCTGTGGAATGTATCATGTGTCATAATGCACAGCACATAAACAACAACATGTGGGTACACCCCACAGTCTTAGCAGGAGGTAGAGGCACACAGCAACTACAGATCACACTAACAGGAGATGGAGAAACTTACGTGGCAAATGGTGCACATGTTGGCCAGATGTTCCTGTGTAGAGAACAAGCCAAAAGTAATATCCTAGCTCACAGCTGTGCTAAACAGTGCTGCACAATATTAACCATATAACAATGTTACCAGGTCTGTCTGTACGTGTAGCTTTCTGGCCCATGTATTACAATGATGTATCTGTAGGTTAAAATGACACACAAACACTGAGTATACTCCAAAGTCATAGCAGGAGGCAGAGGTAGGCAACAACTATGGATCACAGCAACAGGATATGGAGACACATGATGTGTTGCTGCTGTTCAGATGTTGAGGGACCTATGCAATTGAAAAATGCATATCACACATGTTGTTGAGAGTGTCATGTATGTGCTGTGTTGATAAGATAGGATGTAATATTTAAATTGTGCATCAACTTCAGGTGAGTTTTCACATTCATGGCTTAGTTCTGCTGCTGTATAAAATTATGGGAAGAAGTGTGAATTAATGTCCTTCAATGAGAACTGGTTATGCTGCAGTGTTTGTGAAAGCTGGACATACTGGCAGGTCCTGGAACATCTGCCTTAATACCTTCCCTGGGTATCCAATGATCCTGGCTGGTGGTATAATGTGAGGCCAGGAACAATGTTATCTCATCCTGGGAGTAGCAAAGGTGGTCCACCTCCAGTGGTATTCCTTGCCTTTTCATTGCGGTGGAGTCTGTTGGCTGAATGGAGGATCATGTCAGAGTAATGTCAATGACAGGCATCCCTGGATCTATTGTGACCACCCAAAAAATTGATCAAGTGTGTCAGATCCATCCACACTTAATTCCTCCACACAATATTACCCATACATCCAAGAAGTTTGTGGCCATGCTGGCACAGAGCCCTGATTATTATTTCATATTCAACATCTGGAAGACAGGGTGACATGCACATCTTAGAGTTTATATAGGGGCTTACATATTGACATGACAATGTTAACAGCATATGTCAAATGAATGGCCCAGCTCTCATTTAAAATCCATAGCAAAACATCCATATCATGTATGCCATTATTATGTACAGATAATCTGAATGAACATAAAACATGTCTGAACAGCTAATTTATATGGCCTAACATCAGCACATCTATCAATCTATTTAAGAAGTTTGTATAAACCATATATAGGATTTGAACTCATGTCAGTGCATATTATAACAAATAATAGCCCAGCACATAACCATTGCACCACAACTCCAGTACTATGCAGATCTGAACACAACTACCAGTTCCACCTCAAGAACATAGGATGCATCTCAAATATTATTGCAGTCAGTGACAGGCATCATAATAAATGTGAATGTCATGGTATGGTATGCAACACACCTGCTGAAATTTATATAGAAACAGGGCAGTAAAACATCAGCATATGAAAATGACTTATGCAGTCATGGCTACATATCACTACAAGAAACAACATAAATGCTAAGCCATTCTAATGTTGCCTCTGTTTCATTGAATGTATACACAACTACTACTATATGACTAAGCATCATTGGTCTCAGTTAACACATGGCAGACATTACAATACATTGTAATTCCTTCCAAATTTGTACTTCACCAGGACAGTTTTCTTTTTATCCCTACAACTGCATATGGAAAAGCTCCCTGTCACTGATGGTCATGTACCCATATGCATGCATATTATTGAAATTACCCCCCTTATGTAACAGATTGATTCTAATGCAGCGAAAATTGAACAAGATAAGCATGAAAATGTGTTTCAGTTGTTCTATACAGCATAGTGATAACATAGGTATGTAATAATAGCACTGTATTCCAACACAGCAAAGCAAGCAGGTGACAGCTTACCTTTACATGCTAGCTCTAATTCAGCCATACCCCAGAGTGAGGTTAGCTAAGTGCAGAGACCTTGTAAGTACCATTTGCACCATAAATATAAGGATCATTATCATTCAGTGGTTTGGAATCCCATTACTGAACATCCAAGTAAGTTCTTGAACCACAACGCATTAAGCAAAAGTTTGGCATAAGTGTACAGTGCTCAAAACAACTGCCAGTAGGTATCAATAAATGAGAATAATTGTAATGTTTCAGATGCTCTACAATAGTCTGCTACCATCCTATATGTACCAAGTTTAAAATATAATATTGATACAGAGTCCTATCATACTATTGCTAACTGTGAACTGAATGGGACCTTAGCAGTTCTTGGAAGGCATTTTTGTAAAAGCTTCAACATCCATAGGGAGGATGTCGATGGATTGGACACTTTGGTGAATCCTGGATATGAACTGGACTGAGTAGGAGTCCACTCAGATAGTCACTATCTATGCTGGACATAAGCAGAGAATAAGGCATGTCACAGGAACTTGCAATGATCAACATCTGGAACCAGACCGTGATGGAGCACCACTGAAGGGCTGGGAACTAGTGGGCTGACATGCAAGACTTCCACTGCTATGAAGACTTACATCAGAGGGATACAGAGGGTCAGCGCCATGAGGTCGTAAATGTCGACGCTGGCAAACAGGTGCCTACAGTAAGTCACATAATCCACCCCTACATTATCATATATGTATGCAGTAAGCACACGTGTTTCAAGTTTATTCCATGGGTATCTGTATTGATAATAGTAACTTACATAGGAGAAATGTAGTTCCACTCATTAAAGTTAACATTTGCGTGTCGACAAATATTGAGGTTATCTGCAGCTTTACTGGGCCAGAGTACACACTAAGCCGTACTGGTGATTATGACTGTATATTAATATAGATTTTGCAGTTATATGTTTTATTGATATTCCATAATATTAGAACATCTAATGAATCATGATATGCCGTAGCTCAACCAGTTAAACAATATAGCCAAACAACTG
The DNA here is from genome assembly GCF_019279795.1 of Protopterus annectens. NCBI lineage: Eukaryota > Metazoa > Chordata > Ceratodontiformes > Protopteridae > Protopterus > Protopterus annectens. Next base: position 1,087,263,416 of record NC_056727.1, on the reverse strand, counting down.
TTGTTCTCCTATGTGTGAGTTCAAATATCTATGTAGCCTATCTTTGTAAAAATAGTGGTAGTGATTCACGTAATACTGCACATCACATGTAAAAGATCTGCATTTGTTTGGTAACTTAGTGCAGATTTGTACACATATAGCATGACCATGATAATTTGATGCCTATAGTGCTTAGGTCTCAGATGACTACCCATTTCTCCATTATCCACAAAGATTCTAGTAATATAAGACAGTATACCTCTGTATGTATGAAAGCTAAGTAATACATATACAACTAAGCTTTAAATTATAAAAATCATAACAGTGTTTTATAAGCCATGTCTGCTTTCATCAGGTTTAATGAATGCAGGTCATAATGGCTAAAATAGGTGCCAGTCTTGAAAACAGAATGCAAGCACAGGAAGACTTGATCTGTAACCTTTATACTGACTTATGGCTGTAGGGTTAGCATTGCATGTGGAGATATGTGTGGCTTTGAATTGCACACTCATGCACTCATTCCTTTAATGGCTATTTATCTTTTAAAAGTACATTCTAATTTTTTTTGCAAACTATGACAGTGTGCTGACATATGATAGTTGCATAACACAGATAAATGCATGTCCCATCATTATTCCATAGACCTTTACAGCAGGAAAAGAAGTGTGATGTCCTTTAGCATTAATTGTTAGGCAATAAGTGAAAAAAAATATATATATATATATATATATATATATATATATATATATATATATATATATATATATATATATTATTTTTTTTTTGCCTATATGTAAGTTCAAATCTCAGAATAGTCTATTTTGGAGGATATCTTGGCAGTTATGCATTTTCATTTGAACAACACATATGGGAGTTCTATACTTAGTTGCTAAGTTTTACATTAGAAATTTTAGGCACCTAGCTTGACTGTGGTGCATTGAAGCATATGTAGGCTGAGGGTGGCTACACATATCTCTGTTATCCACAAAGTTTCTAGAAGCATCATACTTCTCTTAATAATTATGCATGTGTAAATGCTGGATAATATGCACATATGCTACCTCTACAGTTTAAATTGCATAACAGTCTGCTACAATCTATTGCTTGCTTTCATTGACTGCCCTCCTACATAAATTACATGCAATGGTTTAAACCCCACAGTTGAACAGTGACTCTTTTAATGTGGTTATGTACGTGTTTCAAGTGCAGGCAAATGTTTTTCTTGCAAACTATGACAGTTGAAAAACTGAAATGTTATAGTTGTGTAATATTGCTGTGAGTAATATGATGACAGGCAGTCATAACTGCACAGTCTTGTTGTTGAATCCCACCACAGACATTTAGGTCATCATTGACCAGATTGAATATTATTACACAGACATGCCTGATTTGCATGATAGTTAAAAACGGTGGTGCTTTTGTTTCACTCTTTTAATCATATATGTCATGGATGTCACCAGTTCATATCGCGTAATGTATTCTGGATATATTATGGACAGTGTGATATTAAATGTATATAGTAGCTTGTGTAGGGCAAATGGCAATGCTTGCACTTTTCTTTTACTTGTCATGTAATATACACAAATAACTACACATTAAGCTAATTTATTGCATGTACATGTGTATACAAAATGACAACGACATGTACATCTACACATATAATATATGTCCATTTTCAGTGGGCGCGGGAGAAAGAAACTACAAACTACTAACTAAACAATTCAATAATATATCAATATATACAAAAAATATAGGGAAAAAAAAAATGCAATGCCTACCTTTGAAACAGGTTAAAATTAAATTTAAAAAAAAAAAAAAAAAAAGGAAAAAGAGAGAGAGAAAGGATAAGGAATTTTTAATAAATTAGTTAGTTAGTAGAAAGAGAGAAAAAGAATGGATGTTAATTGTAGTAAATGATGGAAAAAAGAGAGCTAACCTGGGTTATGACAAGAGCATAGCCAGTGGATATTTAGGAAGGATTTTAGTTTAGTTTGAAATTGGGATAATATGCACATATGCTACCTCTACAGTTTAAACTGATCTATCAGTCTATATTTAAAAGCCTATTTACACATGCATATATATTAAATTGTATTCATGCATATTTACAGACAGGAAGCTTGCACTGTGGTAATGTACATCATATACTGTACATGTGAGTATAATTTTATTGATTATGATGTAACATCACAATAAGCTCAGCATACAATAACTGTGCATTTATAGGTCTTTGCCCACATAGGTGCATATAAATATGCTTACACAATGTCATCTTAGATTGGTACACCTGTTAGTGTGTGTAATGCTTCCCTGCATATTTATATATGTAAGTTTTTTGACTTCCATCAATTTATGCAATCACAGTCGAAAGAAATTAGCTTGGCAGGTAAGGTGCCAGTTTGTAGTGTGAACATACATGACATTTGTAGGTTTGAATTTATACTGTCTGTCTACAGTAATCCTCATGTAAGCACAGTAGAGAGAGTGACACATCAGTGACTTAATATGCAAAATGTGGTATCGTATTGTATGTCAATGCTAGAAAATGTGTAACAATCACTCTGTTTTCATTGTTCAGTTGATGTGCATTGCATAGCGGTCATTATGTAATGAATGTAAACAATCCTTCTGTTGTTGTCATAACATCATACTTTCATGTTTGCAGCTGATGAAGACCAAGGCCGAAATCATGCATTGTGCATAAAATATTATGCACAGGCGTGAGGATCTGCAGAGGGAGAGAGGTACACACAACATTTTCCACCTTTATTTCCTACAAACATATAAATCTTCAGGTTTAGATAGTCTTATGACATTCGGGCCTACTAATGTTTATGGCAGATTCGCCATAATGCATCTGCAAGGTAAGTTCATAGGTTCATAGGTGTGCACTAGGCTAATGGCCCTGGAGCCTTTACATGCCTGTTTTGGATATATTATGGACAATGTGATATTAAATGTGTATAGTAGCTTATGTAGGGTAAATGGTAATGCTTGCACTTTTCTTTGACTTGTCATGTAATATGATGTTGATGTTGATGTGTCATTCTATCTACTCAGCTTACATGAGGATTACTGTAGGCAGACAGGATAAATTCAAACCTACAACTGTCATGTGTGTTCGCACTACAAACTGGAACCTTATCTCACTCAGTATAATACTTAGTGATTTATTGTAAATGACATTCATGTGTACGCAATGTTAAGTGGGATGTTGTCTTAGGAGTTATCAACAGGATTTTGGTTTATTAAACTAAACCTATGCAATGTTTATTAACACAACCTAATTGAAAGACATGTGTGATTAATATCAACCTGAACATGGGCGGAAACTTCCAGATATGCTCTGAATTGTTGCATAACGGTACAAAATATACCGAACCTACAGACATAGCCAACATCCTGGCAGACAGATTCAGCGCAAACCCCCCCCCCCCCCAAAGGAGCAAATGCCTATCCCAACTGAATGTAACCTCCCTGACATCACAGATGCACAGGTGAAAGCTGCCCTCTCCAAAGCAAAAAACACAGCATCTATGGGACCGGACGGTGTCCCAGGCTATGTCTTACACGAGCTCCAAGAAGAACTGAACCCTCACATTAAGTCACTGTTCAAACTTAGCCTTACTACAGGATATGTACCCAAAGAATGGCATACAGCTACAGTGGTCCCACAATGGACCCCGGAAACTATCGCCCCATAAGTCTGACTAGTCTGGTCTGTAAAGCTATGTAGCGTATTATCATGGAACTCATAAACAAAGACATTGGGAGCCTCCAGACACTGGACTCTACCCAATTCGGCTTTGTTAAGGGCAGATCTTGCCTCTTAAACCTAGTTGATTTCTATGAAACATTTACCAAAGCCATAGATGAGGACAAGGTAGTCCACACAGCCTACCTGGACCCCGCAAAAGCCTTCGACACAATACCCCACACTCGGGCATCATAAATAAGCTTACTAGCTTAAATATCAACCCCTATATCACAAAATGGGTTGCAAACTGGCTCAGAGATTGAACCCACATGGTCAGAAGTGCAGGTGCCATGTCCGAATCCAAACCAGTTACAGGTGGCATCCCACAGGGCTCAGTTCTGGGACCTCTCTTGTTCGGTATATACTTCTCTGAGGTTCAGGCTAACACGGGGGGATTATGGCTGACAAAGTTCGCAGATGACTGCAAACTGGGGGCCATAATAAAATCTCCAGCTGACACATGTATCCTCCAAAAGGGTCTCACAGAGACGGATGCTTGGTGCCAGAGCCACGGCCTCAAGCTAAATGCTAAAAAGTGCATAGTCATCCCATTTGGGAAAAACAAGGTGCCCACAAATTACCACATAGGTGGTAATCCATTAAGTATGGAAGAAGTAATTAGAGATTTGGGGACCAACGTAGATAGTAATCTCTCCTTTGATAATCACATTGCCAAAGTGGTTAGAAAGACCTTCTATATAGCCCACCTTATCACGAAAGGGTTCGCATCTAGATCAAAAGAGGTAATTGTGCCCCTCTACTCGTCACTCATCAGACCCATAATTTAATACAATGCCCCTTTTGGGATGTACCTTACCCGACACCTGCAGCAACTGGAGATACCCCAAAAGTACCTCACCAAGAGGATCATGGGCTACAAACAGATGTCCTATGCAGCTTCACTAAAGAAGCTCCAGCTCTACTCAGTTGCTTACCACCTACTCAGAGGCGATCTATGCCTGACATACAAAGCCATGTCAAACCCAGAATTAATGAACATGCTCCACCTGAAAAAATCCAAGTCCCTTAGAGCTACATGCTCCAGGGACCTAAACATCAGCACAAAAATAAATAGGACATGCTGGAGGGACAGATTCATTTCCCAGAGGCTCCCCTCACTCTGGAATAGAATCCCAATTCATGTTAGACATAGCCCCTCGCTGACCCTCTTCAAGCGAAATCTGGACGCGTGGATGGGAAATCACAAATTCACCCCTGGGATCTCTTCTGTGTCCCTGCTAGACAGAGGCACAGTAAACTAATCTTAAAAGGATACCTTCTGTGACCGACTTTACAGAGGCACAGTAGGCTAATCTAATAGGGAGGCGGAAGCCAAATACACTCTGGCTAGGCTTATAAATGCCCTAGGGCAGATAGCCTGGTATCTACCTATGAACCTATGAACCTATGAATGTCTTGAATAAGAATTGCTTGAACTGTATGTGTGGCAGTAGTACTCATCGAATTATATGTCGTGCATTATTTGTCTATTCTATTATTGAATGGATATCTACTGCTTCTACTTGTGTTTGAACTCCTATTGTAATTATCATATGTACAAATGCATAATTCTGTAACCTTCCTTGGAGCTTTTCTCCCCAGGTCTCCACTGAAAACAGACTTCTGGCCCAGTCGGACACTACCCGGTTATCAAATATAAATAAATGAATAAATACCATCTCTACATTCTTAATGCTGTTGCATGACCTTAATGGCATGTACTTACTGAGTTCCACTTCTCTTGGCAATGCTGGATAACTGTTCTGTGATAGGTTGCTAAAACATTACATACCATTACCTGGCCACATACCAGTCATACTTTTATTGCATGCCTGAGGTGCTGCACAGTACAGCTATTTTCATTATTATATATTTTTAATTGAGCAGGTATATATGTAAGCATAATACAAACACATTCAGTGACAGTAATACATTTGTTGAGAAGCAGTCATGTTTGTGTTGTACACATAATTTCTAGCTATTATATGCTGTCACTGTGCTTTTGATTATGCAGTTGTTTGAAGGTTTTCAAATTCTATTCTGATTATATATGATTTTGTGATGTCACCCATTAACCATGTTGCATTTCTCATCTCACTTGCATATACATTTTATGTGTACATTGCTTGTTTATCTTACAATATATTTTAAACACGTTATCATAATGGGATAGAAAAAATTACATATTATTTGCACATAATGATAACTTATAGTGGGATTTTAAATGTCACATTGACACCTCAACATTAATGTGTGAGTCATGCATTGAATAATAAATAGGGGCATTCATGTTAAAGTCTATGACTTTGCAGTGTTTGGCTGGCAATAAAGTAATACCAGGGGTGATGTGTATGCTGGTCCATATATGGCCATCTACTCATATCATCAACATATAAATATTATGATATTTAGAATATTGCATAACCAAGACAGTACACTTATTATCATTACACTTTTGTTATACAATGTGTAAATAAACCTTATGGCCCAGAGATATTCACCGTTACTGTCTCACAAAACATGTACTGTACAGGGATATAACTTGAGCAAACATTTGACATATTCTGGCTCATACATTTTGATGCTGGTAATTGTATTTCATATACTTTATTTACAATTATGTTGGTGCACATCTGATTATGTTTTAGTACAGACATATTTGGCACATGACTGTGGTGTACATTACACACCATTTTGTAAATTAATATGGAGTGGATTTATGCCTTACATCACATACAGTGTCAAAGTTGGATAAGGTCATATAATAGTGTAACATCACATACATTATAGTTGCAAAATGTAGATTGTGTAAGGTTGCGTAATGATTTATTAACAGATTTTAGGTTAATACTTATCACATATGTACTGTATATTGTTTCTTTCCTGTGTCGAACTTTGACAGAATGTAGGAACAGTGACAGCTCACCATTTGAATGACAATAATGATGATATACCAGATCATTACAAACTGAATTTGACTCCAAAGACCATAGTGATGACTATGATGCGGACAATGATAATGATGACAGACTGGGACATGCATATGCTAATGTTCCTGCAGTTTAGTGTAGAAGACATCCACCACCACACCAGAAAGAGGATTTCTGGGACAAGATCTGGGATGTATTGACAGATGTCTTCAAGACACATATGAAGAACTTGATGGTTAACTTCTTTCAAGACGTGGCACAAGCCATGCATGACCCCTTCAGGGAGATTGCTAGAGAGATATGTTGTGATGTTCAACCCCATCAGGGTGGTTTCTCAGAACTGTAAGCACTGCGTGTATGATCCACTTTTGCAATGCTGCATCATGGTGTTTTCCTACTCAAACATTTATGCTCTGAGCACAATTGTGGAGACATCCCATATTGCTGTCATGCTTTTCTGACATATGTCATATTGTACTCTGCACGTATCAGATCATATGTGGCTTTATATAAAGGAGTTGATTGTTGATTTCAGAAGATCTCAAACACCACACAAACCTCTAGTGATGAAAGGGATGACAGTGGAAAAGGTCAAGAGTACAAAGTTCTTGGTTGTTCAACTCACAGAGAACTTAACCTGGTCAGTTCATGTATCCAGCACAGTCAAAAAAGCTCAGAAATGCTTGAAATGTCTAAGGAAACTTAGGAAGGCAAAATTACCAAGCTCCCTACTTCAGACCTTTTATAGGGGCACCACTGAAAGTGTCCTAACCAACAGCATTGCAGTTTGGTATGGGAGCTGTAATAATCAGTATTGGAAGGCTCTCAAGAGAGTTGTAAGGTCAGCAGAAAGAATCACTGGCACCTCCCTTACTCCTCTGGAAGATCTATGCAAATTCCGGTGTATCGACAGGACCAAAAAGATTTCCAGTGATCCAACACATCCTGCCAATGGTCTGTATACTCTCCTATCCTCTGGCAGGAGATACAGAAGCCTGCATTGTAAGACCACCAGACTAAAAAACTGTTTCTTTCCGCTCTCCATTACACTGTTGAACTCTTGGGAAAAATGAATCAAGGCATCTGTTACATAACTAGCCTATCAAGGGGCTTATTTTATGGATGTGCAATAACTAAGTGGAAAACTAAGGTAGCTCACCTATACACTGAAGGACTGTAAAGTGCAATATACAAACTGTGCAATAATTCAGTGTAATCATAGATATGCTGCTATTGTTTCAGTTTTACTTTGACAATATTACCTTCATATTGTTCCTTGTCTTCCTTGTCTCCTGTTCTGGGATGGGTGAAGGTCACTGCTGTCCTACTTTACTTACAAATTGCTACTTATTAAATTTATACTGTGATATTTTATTAACTTTTCTCTATCTATATGTGCAACTGTTTCCTGCATTGAGAACAAAGCATTGTAATTTCGTTCAGCTACACTGCTGTGTAGTTCTGAATGACAATAAAGTTTTCTTTGACTTTTGACTTTGACTTTATCTTGCTGCTACAGTATGACACACATTACCAAATGACACATGTTAACAATAATCATTTACATGATAATGCTGTCATTACTGCATACATCATGCTGCATAATATTGCTATGTTCGATAGATACTAGGCCTGCATGTGACAGATATGGCTGATGCAGTTAGCATAATGCGATTGGGACATGATTGTTCTGTTTGTGTTGTTCCTTTATATACTTAGGAGGGATGATAGCAAATCACATTGTTCTCATGTAACATAGTGAGGTCAGTCATGTGTGTTTATTTGCACGTTATCCATGTATATACAGTGCATCCATTTGTGTATTGGTTGTTGCTTTCTTCTGTTTCATTAACAAAATGGCATGTCCTTGATTTTGTATCTTATGTTCCATTCTAGGGTCACGCTGTCTAACTGGCACAATGAACCTGTATCTGGCATGTACTGGCACATATTGCTCCATGTTGTTTTAGAGTACTGTTACTGGTACATAAGAACATGTATCCTTAACATACTGTGTTGACTTTCACTGGGCCCTTAGTAAATATACTAAGACAATCCTTTGTTTAGCATAATTTTTATCCATGTATTTCTTACATCAATGGAGCTGCGGTGGTGGTGCTGTGGTAGCGTTGTCGCCTCACAGAAAGACATTATCCTGTTCGATTCTCAGCTAGAGCGTCTTCTGTGTGGACACATGCATGAATGGGTGTACCTTCATTGAAGGTTGTGCATCAGGGCTGGCAACTCGGCATGTAAAAATCTACTGCCAATCATTAGCGGACCGGAATTCTGCTGTGGCGACCCCTAACCTGGAAAAGCCGAAAGACACAAACAAAATTTCTTACATCAATGGCTGTTTTTTTTTTTTTTTGTGATAATGGCTTATATTAGGACATGTGTACAAAGATTTGCATACATGTCCATGTGTATGCATTTGTGGTACATATACACTGATGTTCATGGATGTAAATGTGTATGGTCATAATATGATTGATACACAACTGCCCTTATATTATTTGACTGGTCACATTCACTTATTCCATTTTTCTGTACTGTACTTATGTACACAGGACTGTCCTTTAATCAGTCCTTGATATATATGGTGATATTTTTATCAATAATGATGATTGTGCCATTGTGTGTATTATGTTTGCATTACAATATATATGTGCAGGAGATACTCAAACCTACTTTTATTGTGTACCTATGTCATTTGCCATTTAACTGTTGCACATTACTGTATTGTTTGTGTTATTTGTATTCAGATATATGTATATGTGCACTGTATCTCCATATCTGTGGTTGTCCTGCTTTATTCTGTGCCAACTTTCACTTGCTGGTATTTTCTCACTGATGTGGACATTTGTTGCCCATAATCCTTTCCATTATAGATTTGGCACACATGTTTCAGTGGTACATGGTATATGTTATGTGTATTTTTATCTTCCTGTACAGTATCATCATTGTAATGCAGATGTACTAGTACAATATGACCTTGTGCCACCATGTCGGGTATCATACACATACAAGGCACATGCACATAAGGTGGTGGCAATTGAGTAGATTCCATCAGTGTTTATGTAGTACTTGTATGCTGTGCATTACACAGAGATTTATATGTTTTCTGCCTATGCACAGACCTGAATTCCTTAATTTTCAATTGTCATATATGTATTGCCACTTACTTCATATTCCATGTCATTGGTGTGGGTATGTGTGATGAACCCTCTTTGTGTTTGGATTATGTTATGCTATTGCCTGTCACACATATATGTTGTATACCTGACAACCCGTCTGTGTTACCTCTGGCATGGCATATGTCTTTGACCTATGGTTCTTATTTCTCCTGTGTTTGTGGGGTGTACACTTATTTGTTTATTACACAGCCATATTAATGTTTTGCTGTACTATTGCTGTTTGTCACTGTGCTTGGTTGTTTGCCTTTCTCGTACAGGTTTGGAGGTTCTAGTCTGCCCTCCCCTTGTCTGCTCCAGTTTACACTTACACTCCTAACAGCCTAGTAGTTGACTGTATTCCATATCCATTGTATACTGCAATGATGGCACTACCCATTTAGTGTTCTCCAGCACACCTACCATTGGTCATATTCATTCTGGTATGACTGTCACAGTTTGCAACATTTCAGCAATGATTTGTGCATTGGTACATATGCACTTTTTCATTGCACCATGGTTAGTATGCATCCCTTCCCTGTTTGTCAGTTTTCTTTCACTCGTGTTTTACCATCTGTATGCGTGCTATCTGTGTATTTTTCCACTCCTTTATGTGCATTTCCAACCTTTGTCTGTCATGTTTTGTGATATTTGTTCTGTGTTTATACCTGCTCTTTTGTCCTCCATCTCTTTCCATGTCTTTTCCATTCCTTATATTCTACAAAAAATAATAAAATGGGGCTTATTCCCACTGAAAAAAAAAATCCTCATACCCCTCTGCCTCTCCATCTAACTTCCTTATTCCATCATACCACTTGCATGTCCTTCTTCTCCACCCTCACCCCACAATTGTTTTGTATCACCCTGTGTGTGTGTGTGTGTGTGTGTGTGTGTGTCCCATGCACAACTCCAGCATCCATTGTCACCTACTGATAGCCATGGCAAAGTGGACATGATTGCCCTTCACCTTACTTAATTCATTTTTCATTAGAAATTTTGAGGATTATATCAGATTCCACAAATTTGATGGGTGTATTTATATATGTTTGTCTTCATATTACCATGATATCCTTAAGTATCTGCAGATATTTGTCACTTTTCAGACATAACAGCTGACTCTCATTTGTTTTCATGTAGTACTTTCCATATATTAATGAAAGTTCTGCTGGGCTTGTATACCTTCTACAGATGTGCATTGGTAATGCACATACACATATTACTTTCTGAACAAGTTTTACTGGTATATATATTTCACATGACTGATTGTGGTTAGCTGACATTGCTGGATATATTTGCTTTGCATTGAGGCATTCTTTGCAAACTGGGGGCATATTTGCATGGGTTCATAGGTAGGTACTAGGCTATTGGCCCTAGGGCCTATACAAGCCTAGCCAAAAAGGTACCCTGGTTTTTGCCACCCAAGAAAATTATTTTCCTGTGCCCCTGTCAAGCAGAACCACAGAAGTGATCCCCGGGGTGAATTTCCTATTACCCATCCAATCATCAAGATTTTTCTTGAAGAGTGCTAATGAGGAGCTCTGTTTGACATAGATAGGTAGTCTGTTCCAGAGTATGGGAAGTCTCTGGGACAGGAATCTATCCAACCAGCATGTTCTGTTTATTGTGGTGACAAGGTTTAGGTCCCTAGAGCATGTAGCTCGGAGGGATTGGGATTTCTTTAACTGGAGCATGTCCAACAGCTCTGGGTTTGACATAGCTTTGTATGTTAGGCAGAGATTGCCTCTGAGTAGGCGGTATGCGACGGAGTAAAGCTAGAGGTTTTTGAGTCGGTCTGCATAAGGCATCTGTTTGAGGTCAGTAATCCTCTTTGTGAGGTATTTTTGCGGCCTTTCCAGTTGTTGTAGATGTCTTGTGAGGTATATACCAAAAGGGGCGTTGTACTCTATAATGGGTCTAATGCGTGATGAGTAGAGGGGAACAATGACCTCTTTTTTTCTGGATGAGAAATCTTTTGTGATGAGGTGTGCCATGTAGAAGGATTTCCTGACCACTGTGGCGATATGATTATCAAAGGATAGACTACTGTCCACCTGTGTCCCAAGGTCTGTTATTACACTTTCGGTGTTAAGTAGACTGCCTCCTATGTGGTAGTTCACGGGTACAGAGTTTTTACCAAAGGGGATGGCAATGTACTTTTTGGCATTGAGCTTGAGACCATGGCTATGACACCAGGCATCTGTCTCAGTGAGGCCCTTTTGTAGGATGTCCACATTGTTAGGAGTTTCGATTATGGCTCCTAGTTTGCTGTCATCTGCGAATTTAGTTAGCCAAAGACCTTCTGTGTTAGCCTGTACTTCAAAGAGTAGATAACAAACAGGAGAGGACCTAGGACTGAACCATGTGGTACTCCACTTGTCACTGGTCTGAAGTTGGATTTGGAGTCTGCTACTTTCACAGTGTGGATTCTGTTAGTAAGCCAGTTGGTAACCCATCTTGTGACATAGGAATTTATACCAAGCTTAGTGAGTTTATCTATAATTCCATAGTGGGTGATGGTGTTGGAATGCCTTGGCGAGATCTTGATAGGCTGTGTGAACCACCTTACCCTCATCTATGGCTTTAGTGACTGCTTCAAAGAAGTCTATCAGATTTAGGAGACATGATCTGTCTTTTACAAACCCGAACTGTGCGGGGTCCAGAGTTTGGAAATCTCCAATGTCTTTGTTTATGAGCTCCATGATGATATGTTCCATGGCCTTGCAGACCAGACTCATCAGGCTAATGGGGAGGTAGTTCTCAGGATCTGTTGTGGCTGCCCCCCCCCCTTGTGGAGTGGGGTAACCATCACGGTGTGCCATTTAATGGCCACAAAGCCTGAGGTGAGGCTATGACTGAACATGGCACTTAGGTGGGGTGCCAGTTCATTCTGTAGTTCATACAGAAGGCAGCCTGGGATGTTGTCAGGTCCCATGGATGCTGTGTTCTTGGCTTTGGAGAGTGAGGTTTTTACCTGTGCAGCCGTGATTACAGGAACTTTGCATTCTTCTGGTATAAAGATGGGTCTTTTAGGGGGTGAGAGGGGGATAGAGTTAGCACTGAACCTATCTGCCAGGATGTTGGCAATATCAGTTGGTTCTGTATATTTAGTGTCATTGTGTTGTAAGTCAGAGCAGATCTGAGTGTTGCCATTGAGATTCTTGACATAGCTATAGAATGCTTTGTGGTTGTCGTTAGAATCAGTGGCAATTTTGTTTTCATAACTAGCTTTGGAAGATGAGGGATCTTAGCTTCTTACTGAGGCTGACCAGGTAGTTCCTCCAATCGTGGGATTTTACTATTTTTTGCAACAGTTTCTTTCTTCTGTTGTAGAGTTTGTTTATGGCAGAAGACAACCAGATTGGCTTCCTTTATTTGGAGGATAGCATCTTGGTTCTGTTAGTGATAACATGATCCATGCACTCGTGTAAGTGCTTATAAAGTGCATTTGTGTTGGATTCAGCAGTTATACATCTATTGTCCATCTGCATGGGTGTAGTGAAGTTTGCCACTTCTGTCTTAAGAAGCATGAAGTTGGCTCTGGAGAAACTTTCTACAGTTGTTTTCCTAATGGTGGGTGGGAGCGGGATGTGGATGTCTAGGGTGAATAGCTTGTGGTTGGATCTGACCAATGAGGAGCTGACCTCTAGTGTGGAACACCGGTCGCCCATGTTGGTGATGACCAGTTCTAGGATATTGCTGCCTCTGGTGGGGCTGTGGATAAGTTGATCTAAGGTGCTGGAATTGATGAGTTCCAGAAAACATTGAGCAAAAGAGTTGGTACATGAGTAGTTTTCCCAGATAATGGTGGGGTAGTTGAAATCACCCATTATTAGGGTGTTGGGTTGTACCTTAACATTTTCCGGTGAATCAAGAAAGGAGGAGTGGGAATCCTGGGGCATGGTGGGGGGTCTGTAGCAAGCTACAATTTGGATTGCGGTTTTGCCCAGAGTTAGTTGAACTTGAATAATCTCGGATGCATTATGCTGAGCAACTAGCTTGGAGGTGTGGATATCCTTAATGAATATGGACACACCTCCACCTTTAGTGTTTCAGTCCGGGTTTGGTCGCCGAAAGGTGTGGTATGAGTTATAGCCTGGTAATGCAGGGGTGCTCTCTGGAGCTTTGAACCAGGTCTCTGTCACTGCACAGATGTCAATGTTCTCCATTTTAAGGAGTGCCTTGAGTGAGTGCATTTTGAGGTTTAGACTTCTAGCATTGAGTAGCATTACCCTCAGATGTTGCTTGCCTGTACCTGGTACGGTAGTGAATATGCATATTACTTGAATAGCCAGAGGTTTTGAGTGGAACTCAGCACAATCCATTGGATTCCACAAACTTTATGGAATCTGACCCATCAAAGCAGTTTCAGGTGAGGAATTTTCATGTTCAGAAATCTGAGAATGCCTTAGTAAATTTGACTCATACAGTGTTAATTGTTTGTGAAAGATCTAACCATAGCTTACATCTGTATTTTCTCAAGATGTCTCTAGCTACAAAAAAGGCATACTTAATCCTCTAACATGATGACAACTTCCTGAAGGAGGACATTTATTATTCAGGTTTATAACATGATATATTAATACATACTGCATTTCTCTAAACTTTGAACAGTTTTTGAAAATGCAACATACAGAAATTACCCACCAACTAGTATCTACCAATGAGTATATGACAATTAGTTGTATACTCGTGAAATCAACAAACAATAGACAGCAATTGGTTGATTGAAAAATAACAGTTTTTTTTTTGCAGGGGTCAAGTCCCTTGCACCAAAAGCCATACCCCCCCACCCCGCTAAGTATATATATACTGGGACAGATTCTAAAAAAGTTGCTCTCAGTGTAAGTCTGCCCTGATTCTGAATGGCTGCTTTCAGTGTAAATGACTTACTTTGGTGTAAGGCATATCTATAAACAGGCTTACTACATGGATCAGATTCCAAAACACCTACTCTCAATCTGCTGTCAGTGTAGGTGGTCAATTACTTTAAGAGCAAGTCTTTTGGAATCGGGCACACCAACTCTGAAATCACTCTACAGTGGAGAAAGGGCAAACTCCCTGATCATTACTGTCACAATCTTACACTGAAACAAGCCAGCAATGTTCATTTAGCTGACTTTCTATCAGGTGAGCTGGCTTTTTTCATTGAGATGATTGTACTGCTGGATTAACTCAGTGACACTCCCACCAATATACTCTTGGCTTGACACTAGCTCATTTGAAAGCCAGGGGTAGTGATCTTTTCATATGTTTATAGAGAGAGAGAGAGAACAATTTTGAATCTGGCACAGAGACTAATTTTGCATGACTCAGTTAATGATTTCTTTGACTCCAAAACCAACTGGTAAAATTTATATTAAAACTTGGTGATGCTTCCTAACTAACTAATGTTTCATATGTAGCTTTTATGGTTTATTTTCACATGAGGCTGTAGACAAATATATTGTTTTACAATAGTCTATATATTATCTAGGGCTGTTTTTTTTCCAGAACCATTTTGGTGATGTTACCTACACTGGGAATGCTTGAGCAATGTTTTGAACTTAGTTTTACATAAAAAAGCATTTAGAAAATGACGACACTTACATCATTATTATTAAACTTTTGCTGCATAGGAGCATCCATACTATTTCATTTACGGGCTTTCTTTCTGAAAAGTTGCCAGTTTCAGTTTTAATTTTAACTTGGCTTGGTGAATAGCAGTTTACCTGGAGAAGGCGAGTCATCATCTTGTAATGGTACCACTTTCATTTTTGTTTTAACTTGGTATGGTGAAAAATAGTTTATCAAGAAATGTGATCTGTATCTTCCGAAACAACAACCATTCTTTAGTAAAGAGAAACAATTAAATTAGATTTGGATGCTGTGATCAAACAAAGATGCATTTAATGGTTTCTTTATAGAACTTCAGAGGTACAATTAGACTCCATAGTACAAGTTACATCAACTGAAAAGATACAAAGTCACACAGTTGTCAGTGCAAGTAAGGAAAAGCTTTGACTTCTTCCTATAAGAAATTGTTGGTGAAGCTTGAATGTCAGAAGTTTCTTATGTACTACTTAACTACAGTAGAAGTAAAAGACAGCTGCTTATCTCTGGATGCCGAACTGTATAGATAACATGTCAATTAAGAACACTACAAGGCCTTCTTTGTATTACAACTGTCTCAACACTTCTTAATATTCCACTTATAAGGTAGACTTTTTTTTTTGCTTCCAAAGTGCTATTTGTCCCACAAAAGTCACTAAATAGTTACAGTGCTATATAAATAAAAATTTCAGTCATGTTTAAATGGTCACAGTGCAATATAAATATATATTCTTCAAAATGAATTTAAGCATATTACTGCTTAAATCTTTTCTTACCACTCGTCTAGTTTCACAAATCAATAAATGTAGTGAAAAGTCTTCTTAACTAGTAACCTGCCTTCTCACATTCTCGGCTCAGAAACAGACACAGCCCTATGAAGTTACATGCGTACTCGTACACACACACACACACACACACACACACACACACACACACACACACACACGCAGACAAATTTGCAGACATGCACACATATACACATACACACAGACATGCACACAAACACACATTGGTTTTTAGTTCCATGATTTTCTCAAATATGCCGAAGCACATATAAGTAACCTTCATCAAATAAATCACCCTGTTTTTATTTTATTTATTTGATAACTGACTAAAAACAAAACCTCTTTCAATCACAAACTGGGCTCAGTAGTGAGCTAAGGTAAGTTACATAAAACTCACATAAATTTAAAAAGGAAATCACATGTAAAAAATACTGCAATAATTATATAAAAACAAGTCTATAAGGTACAGTCCAAGGACAGAACAAGAAAGCATAGATAAATAGATAAAGGTTTAAGTGTTGCCAAATTAAAGTGAAAATTACACAGGTGAAGCATGTTACATAATGGGGGAAATAAACTCAAACAGGTATATAAGAAGTCATTATTCACAGAGGTTATTTACAAGCATTATTAGTTTAAGAAGGATTCATAGTTATTAAACATGAAGTTTAGACCAGAGTAATTCATCTCATGTAATAAATTTCATTTTTGGTTTATCCAGGGTCATAGGATCATAGGACCATAGGTGATTACTAGGCTGTTGACATGAAACTCATTTTAAGCCTAGCCATTTCAATCCAATTTTATACTGTAGCAGTACTAGTCAATACCCAAAATTGCATTTAGTGATGACTGCCCATGTCCAGGATGGTTGTGAGTGCTATCCATGGTAATAATTTACGGTGCCCCATCCACTCATCCAGGTTCCTCTTGAACAGTGTCATAGATGTGCACATAAATTGATAGCCTGTTCCAAAGATGTGGCAGTCACTGGCAGATAAATATGTCCCTCCAGCATGTCCCATTTAAGTCACAGGCCATATTTAATTCCTTGGAATGCGTAACACTAAACCCATTTGATTTAAGGATATGCAATAAGTTCATTAGGTTTGGGTCTTGGGTTACTCTGTAGGCCAGGCATAAGTCTCCCCTAAGAAGTCTATACAATACAGAGTATAGCGACAGGGATTTTAGTTGGTCCATGTAAGGCACATACTGGAGGACCTTGATCTTCTTTGTTAGAAACATTTGAGGTCTCTTTAATTGCTGTAGGTGCTTAGTATGGTACATACTGAATGAGGCGTTATACCTAATTGTGGGTCAGATAAGTGCCACGTATAGGAGGCTTATAACTTCTTTTGCTGTCGAGGCAATGCATTTACTAATCAAGTGAGCTATGTGGAAAGCATTCCATACAATGGTAGATATGTGATGATCGAAGTTAAGGTTGCGGTCAACCTGTGATCCCAGGTCCCTTACCACTTTGTGGGTACTTAGGGTATTGTTAGTGATTTGATAGTGTGAAGGGACACTGTTTGTGCTGAATGGAAGGATGATCCATTTCTTATCACTGAGTTTGAGACTGTGACTAATACATCAGCCGTTGGTCTGTGTGAGACCATCCTGAAGTATATTGACATAATTTGGGGATTCAGTGATAGCACCTAGTTTGCAGTCATCTGCAAACTTGGTCAGCCACAACCCTTTAGTTTTGACCTGAACTTCTGAGAAGTATATACCAAACAGTAGGGGACCCAGCACTGACTCCTGTGGCACCCTGCTGATGACAGGTCTGCTGGATGATGTGGAGTCACCCACATTAATAGTGTGTGTCTGGTTTGTGAGCCAGTTGGCAACCCATCTTACAACAAAGGAGTTTCCATTCAGTTTGCTAAATTTATCGGTAAAGCCTGAATGTGGGATTGTGTCTAAAGCCTTTGCCAAGTTGAGGTATGCTGTGTGCAAAGATGTGTCCTTATCAATGGTCTTGGTCTCACTTTCAAATAAATCCACCAGATTTAACAAGCAGGATCGGCCCTTCACAAACCCGAATTGGGTAGGATCCAGGGTTTGGAGGTCACCTATATCTTTATTTATGAGGTCCATAATAATACGTTCCATGGTCTTACAGATGAGGCTGGTCAGACTTATGGGTCTGTAATTCTCTAAATCTGTTGCTAGGTCACCTTTGTGGAGGGGAATAACTGTAGCTATTCCCCATTCTGCAAGAATAAAGCCTGTGGTTAGGCTATGACTGAAAATGGTACTTAGTGGTGATGCTAGTTCATGTTTTACTCAGTTTAGAACACAGCCTAGGATGTCATCTGGTCCCATAGAGGCCATGTTCTTTGCCTTGGACAGGGCTTTCAGAGCCTTCTTTTCAGATATGTAAGGTGGGAGGGGGGGGGGTTTGGGGTAGGGTTTGTTGTAAGTTAGACAGGTATAAGGGAGTGAAATTTTCACCACATCTACCTGCTAGCAGGTTCACTGTTTCTGTGGGGTCAGTGTGTGTGATACCGTTGGCCACCTTTTCTGCACATGCTTGGGTCCTACCTTTTAGGTTACATATGTAACTGTAAAAGGGTTTATGGTTATTCTTGTTAGTACTTGATAGGTTTCTCTCAAAGGAGCTCTTGGAGGCTTTGATAAGTTGTTTTATTTGCCTGTTAAGGCAGAGGAGGGTGCTTTTTCATTGTTGTGCCCTTGTTTTTGTTTTCTTGGACAGCAACTTTTTGCATTTATTGTAGAGTTTATTGATGCTGGATGTCCACCATGGCAACTAGATTTTACTTGGGGCTCTGGTTTTGATTCTGTCTGGTACAGCCAAAGTTTATACACTTAGGCTTGGGGTGGGTCTTGGAATGCATACATACCTTTACCTAGGAGGGTATAGCTTGCCTTGGTAAAGTATTTTAGGCTGATTTCACCCTTTGTAAGTTCCAGTGTTAGTGTCAGTTTGAAGGTGACAGATTTGTGGTCAGTTTTAACTAATGGAGGTCCAACAGTTGTAGCAGTACACCAGTTTGACATGTCGATGACAACCAGATCTAGAATGTTTGTTCCTCTTGTCGGGGTATGGACAAGTGGGTGTGAATGACATGAGACGTACCACCCTAGACTACATGAAAAGAGACATGGAGGAGCTCTCAAATTATGTAGCCCAGGCGGCTATGACTCTAGCCCTGAGCAGCATCCTACAATCACCCAGAATGATACCACAGTACAAGCAGAAAATGATTGATTTCAACAAGGGATCCAGTATCTTTCTGCCTGGGATGACATGATTGACAAACCTCGATGCTTTGCCAGTGATGGCCTGCATCTGTCACGCCTGGGCTTCCGGATACTGGCCAAGGCTCTTGTCACCCCTACAGTGCCTCTTTTAGGTGGTGTTCCAAAGACCAAATTACCACTGTAACAGCTACAAACAAATGCAATCTGAGGGTCATGTTGCTCAATGCTAGAAGTCTAAATCTCAAAATGCACTCATTCAAAGCACTTCTTAAAATGGAAAACTTCAACATTTGTGCTGTAACAGAGACCTGGTTCAAGGCAGCAGAAAACACCCCTACACTACCAGGCTATAACTCATTCCACACCTTTTGGCCCCAGAACTTGGACCAAAGCTCCAAACGTGGTGGTGTTTCCATATTCATAAAGGATGCACACACCTCCAGACTGGTAACCCAACATAATGCATCAGAAATACTTCAGATGCAGTTAACATTGGGTAAGATAGCGATTCAGGTCATAGCTTGTTATAGGTCCCCAACCATGTCCCTAAGATGCTCACTCCACGTTCCTAAGCATCCTGGAGAATATTAGGGTCCAACCTAAAATACTCATGCTGGACAACTTCAACTACCCCTCCATTTACTGGGAAAACTACTCATGTACCAATACACTTGCCCAACGTTTCCTGCCATTCATTCCAATCCAATTCAATCCAATGCCCTGGACCAGCTCATTCTTACTCCCACTAGAGGTAGCAACATCCTTGACCTGGTGACTGTTGCTCTACACCAATAGTCAACTCTTCCCTGGTTAGATCCAACCACAAACTAATCAGCTTGGAAATCCACATCCCTCCTACCTCCCCACCTCCACAAAGATAACCACCATGAAAAACTTCTCCAAAGCTAACTTTGGGCTCCTAAGAACAGAGGTGGCTAACTTCATGGCACCCATGCAAATGGAGAATAGTTGCATGACCGCTGAATCATACACCAATGCACTGTACGAACACATACACAAATGCATGGAGTTCACCGTACCCAGTAGAACCAAGACGGTATCCTCCAAAAAAAGGAAGCCAATCTGGTGGCCCCTTGCCATAAACAAACTCTACAACAGAAGGAGGAAACTAATGTGGAATAAGGTGAAGTCCCAAGACTGGAAAAACTCCCTTATTAGCCTCAACAAAAAGCTGAGATCCCTCATCAAATCCTCTTAAGGTAGTTATGAAAACAAAATTGCAGCAAATAGTAAGGACAACCACAAGTCCTTTTATAAGTACGTAAAGAACCTTCACAGCAATACCCAGATTTGCTCTGAGCTACTGCACAATGGTACCTCCTATACCAAGCCAACAGATATTGCCAATATACTAGCTGACAGAGTGCCAACTTTACCCCCTCCCCCAAAGGACCAATCACAATACCAGTAGATTGTCAGACACCCAGTATTACTGCTGCACAGGTTAAAACAGCATTGTCCAAGGCCAATAATTCAACTTCTATGGGACCTGACAATATCCTTAGCTGTGTTCTACATGCACTACAGAGTGAACTGGCACCTCACCTACGTATCATGTTCAATCACAGCCTCACCTCAGGCTTTGTCCCTACCAAATGGCACACTGCTATAGTCACCCCTCTCCACAAAGGAGGAGCAACTACAGACCCTGGAGAATATAGCCCCAGTAGACTGACAAGTCTGATATGCAAAGCTATGGGATGCATCATCATGGATCTAATAAACAAAGATATAGGGAATCTCCAAATTCTGGATCCCACACAGTTTCATTTTGTGAAGGGTAGATCATGCCTGCTCAACTTGGTCGACTTCTTTGAGTCAGTCGCCAGAGCTGTGGATGAAGGCAAGGTGGTTCATACAGCCTACCTTGATCTGGCCAAGGCCTTTGATAACATTCCCCACTCAGGAATCATAGAAAAACTCACTAAGCTAGGCATCAACCCCTATATCACTAGGTGGGTTGCAAACTCCCTCACAGAAACAACCCACAGTATGAAAGTAGCTGACTCCTAGTCGGAGTGCCAACCAGTCATGAGTGAAATTCCACAGGGATCGGTCCTGGGTCCTCTCCTGTTTGGCATCTACTTCTCAGAAGTCCAGTCCAACATGAAGGGAGTCTGTCTGACAAATTTTGCAGATGATTGCAAGTTGGGAGCCATTATTAACTCCCCAAGTGATGTTGACATCATACAGAAAGGCCTCACTGAGACCAACGACTGGTGTCAGAACCATGGCCTTAAGCTCAATGCCAAAAAAATTTCGTCATCTCCTTTGGGAAAAACCCAGTTCCCATGAATTACCACATCAATGGTAGTCCACTGAACACAGAAGGCGTTATAAGAGATCTGGGAACACAGGTTGACAGCAACCTCTCTTGACCACCACACTGCCACTTTGGTCAGAAAGTCCTTCTATGTGGCACATCTCATTACTAAGGGTTTTGCATCCAGGAAGAAAGAGGTCATTGTCTCTCTCTACTCTTCCCTCATTTGGCTGATCATTGAGTACAATGCCCCATTTGGCATGTACCTCACTAGACACCTGCAACAACTGGAGAGGCCACAAAGGTACCTCACAAAGAGGATCCTTATGCCTTAAACACTTGTCCTATATGGACAGACTCAAAAAACTCCAGCTATTCTCTGTCTCATATTGCCTACTTAAAGGCGATCTCTGCTTGACTTACAAAGCCATGTCTGACCCAGCTCTGTTAGAAATGCTACATCTAAAGAAACCCCAATCCCTCCACACCACATGCTCCAGAGACCTCAACCTCATTACCACAATCAACAGAATGTACTGGAGGGACAGGTTCATAATCCAGAGACTGCCCATGCTATGGAATAGACTTCCCATACATGTCTAATAGAGCACCTCACTGACCCTCTTCAAGTAAAGTCTTGATGAGTGGATGGGAAATAGAAAATTCACCCTGGGAATCACTCCAGTGGCTCTGCTCGACAGAGGCACTGGGAACTAAGGTCAGGTGGCACAATGCCAGGGTAATTCTATGGGGTAGGCTTGTAAAGGCTCCAGAGCCATTAGCCTAGTACACACCTATGAACCTGTGCAGACAAAGAACTTTGTTATATTGTGACATCTCTTTCACCATTTGCTTTTATATTCCAATCTCCTTAATGCTTTCATACTTTCTAAACATTGTGATGAACTAGAAATACTACCCTATATATCTTCTCATTTTTTTTTCTTGTTTATCTATCTTTTTTTAGTACTTATAAGTCCATTGCAGTCCACTATTAGGACATTATTCACTTTTCATTATACTAGACAGACACACACATTCAGATGTAAGTTCACTGTAAAAACATCACTGGTAAATGTTGACATTGACTACGCATTAGTATATAATAAACAACCACTTGTTATTAGGAAGGACAAAGGCATAATACATGGGTCATAAACAAAACACTGATCAATAAATTAGTACAACTAGGTAATGATGTACTATTGATAAGATGGATAGCTGCATGGCTTACAAATAGGACACGCAAGTATCATACAGCAAATGGGCAGGAGAAATCCTTAGTTACAGTCAAGGTGCCCCACAGGGCTCTGTCCTCGGTCCTTACTTGTTTAGATTGTATCTTTCAGACCTAACTTTTGCATCTGAGATATTCTACAGTCTATATGCAGACAACCTGAAATTGGGTAAACTGATTACATGGATTACAGATAAGGCATGTCTGCAAAATAACTTGACTAAATTGACCATTTGGAGACAGGGGGCTAATATGCTGATGAATACATCAAAAACTAAGCATACAAGATCTGGGAGACATAAACTGAAAGGGGAATATTTACTACAGCACACAGTGATTAAAACTGTAGACTCATTTAAGGACCTGGGTATATGAGTAGATCCAGCTATGATTTTTTTAATCATAGCAACCAATTGCTTAATGATAGTTATAGAACTATAGGTTGTATAAAACATTTATAAAGTATAGGAAATCAAAAATGATGATGTCATTGCTTATTAGTTACATTAGACCCAACCTTGAGTATGGAATAACAATATGGAAACTCTATAAGAAAACAAGCATGAGTAAACTGGAAAGAGTACAGTGGAAATATACCAAGGGCATCCCTGGATGTGGAAATTTAAGTTATTATGAAAGACTAAAATATCTGAACTTGTACAGTGTCTCTTATAAATATCTAAGAGGAAATCTTATTCAGGTATATAAAGCATTTAGTGACAACTACCTCTGGGCATGTTTGGGGTTATCAAAAAGTACTAGAGAATCATCAGATAACCTATGTAGAAGATTCTACAGGAATGAGAAGTGTACTAACTGGTTCTCTGACAGAGTAGCTGATGCATGGAACAGACTACCAAATTACATTAAAGCAAGTACTAGTTTAGATATTTTTTTTTTTTTCAAAACAAGTTTATTGTTTTAACATATAAGAGAAATATCATAACAATTTTATACAAATAATTAAAAATAGGTATTATTATAATATTCAACAAAACAACTAAAGTATTTACAAAGACATCCACTACAATCAGATCAATTAATTAAACTAAAATACTCTGCTATTGAAATTAGAATTTTTTTTAACAAATTTTGTAAATTATCCCATACAAAAAAATGTGATGTTTTTCTAGTTGTTCTCATTCTAATTGTGCTTATTTCCATATGACACATTATATTCATAACATTTTTAAATTCATTGAACGAAGGAGGTGTATCTGAAATCCAATTTCTAGTTATTATTTTCCTAGCCACTGCTAGGATAGACCATAACAAGGGAAGCTTAATCTTTTTAACACATTGAGGTACAGGTGTGTTGAATAATATAAGAGACTTAGAAATAATGAAATTATCTGTAAAAGAGCCTGCAAAATTCATTAATTGACTTCCAGTATTCTTTCAACTTCATACAGTCATAAAACATATGAGCCCAGTCAGCATTAATTTCTACATTACATCTCTTACATAGATTATCTTTATTATTAATTTTATTCATCATCAAAGGTGTATAAAAAGATCTATGTAAAAATTTCCATGTATAAAGTCTCCAGACAATGGAAGATGTAGTTCTATAAGCAGATTCCAATATATATTGTTTATCTTGTTGAGTTGGTGGGTCCCCATTAATAGAGGTGAAATAATTCCAGTATGAATCTACATTGTAAAAAGTTTCTTGTCTGATAATTTTGTGTATATATGAAAGTTTACCTTTATCAGAAACTTCATGCTGTAAATTTATTATCAAGTAATCAATCAGTTTTGGAATAGATTCTTTAACTGTTATAGACATTAGATCTATTCTATCAATGAGATGTTGTCTAAAGATCTGAACCTCTAACCAGCAAGTTTCTCTTAGATCAAATTCTTGTTTTAAGAAATCTAGATTTTTAACTTTATTATCAGATATCAGCTGATACCAGTACTTTAGATTATTATCTATAGCTAAATGAGCTCCTTCAGAAGTAGATGACATAAGCATACCCTGAGTATAAATTATAGGAATACAATAAAATTCCATTCCTATACCTAGGGTGCATGAATATAAAGTTACGATAACTAATAATAATATTTAATGGGTAACAGACCATATGTTTAGGTGTAATAGGTGAAGTACAAAATTCCTTTAGCAACCACAACATGGAGTTATTTATAATCATATTTTTATGTGTTAAGGAGATTTTCATGAAGTGCATACTAATTAGCTCCCAATAATCTTTCCATTTTGCATATGACCGATCTATTAATAAAGTAATAACTTTTATAATAGAAGAGATAATATATAAATTAAAGTCTGGAAAAGAAATACCCCTTGAGACCAGCTATTAGTATGTTTCTTTAATGCAATCCTAGGTCTATTAGGTGCCCATAAGAAATTTAACATTAGTGTATTCAGTTTCTTGATAGTTATTTTTGTAGGTGAAAGTATTATTGATTGTATTAAGTATAAAATCTTGGGGAATATTATCATTTTAATAATTGTAAGTCTCTCCTCCATAGTAAAAACATATTATTCCAGGTATTAAAAGATTTTGTATATTAAGAAAACAGGTATTATAGTTATTATATATAATAGATTTAATATCTTTAGATAGTATTATACCTAAATAAGTTATCTGACCTGAGTTGGGTACATATTTAGTAAAATCACTAATGAGAGTATTTTTTCGTATATATAGGTAGTATTTTAGTTTTTTCTTCATTGGATATTAAACCAGAAATACTTTTAAAATTCATCATTTTATCAAATAAAGACTGCATAGAAGAATTAGATCCTGCTGATGTAATTAGAACATCATCTGCAAAAAGTTGAATTTTTGATGTTGTATTTTCTTCTATTTCAAAACCCTCTATGTCAGTACTGTTTCTAATCAAATTAGCCCAAGGCTCCATTACTAAAGTGAATAATAGTGGAGAAAGTGGACATCCTTGCTTTGTACCTTTAAGAATGGGTATTTTTTGTGAAACATATGTTCCTACCTTAATATAAGCCAGTTCCTTTGTATAAATGCTCAATTAAATTTACAAATGCATCAGAGAAATTTGTGCATTTCAGTAAGGTAAACAGATAGTCCCAACTTACTGAATCAAATGCTGAACCTATATCAAGACTAATAAGTGTTAAATCTTTCTTTTTCCTATTTGCAAAATCAATTAATGTTAAAGTTCTTCTTATATTATCAAAAGTATTTCTATTTACAATGAAGCCCGTCTGATCTATGTCTATAATGCCGGGATAATGGTCTTCAATCTATCAGCAAAAATACTCATAAACATTTTATAATCAACATTAAGTAATGAGATGGGCTCGATATGAAGAACATCTAGTTGGATCTTTATTAGGTTTTAAAATTGGTGAAATAAATGTATATTGCCAAGATGGGGGTTATTAACTCAGTTTGGGCCAGAATAAAAACCTTATGTATTAATGAATATGTAGTTTTAGAAAGGATTTTATATATCTCTGGTATAATACCATCATTACCCGGTGCTTTGTTTGATTTAAGCTTATTTATTTGTGTAATAACTTCTGTATATGAAATACTCTTGTCCAATAGTTTAATCTGTTGTTTATTAAGCTTTTATTCATGTTTGTGGTTATAAACTCCTTTATTTTATCTTTAGGTTCCATGTTAATGTTGTTATGGTTAATCTTGTGAAAGTGATTTCTAAATTCATCCAGTATTTCTGGTATACTAGAAACATTCTTCTTTTTCCTTAGAGAAAAGATTTCTTTGATATGGTTTTGTTTATTCAATCTTTTTGTTCTATTTTTAAGTCTATGTAAGTATTTGGGGCTTATTGAATAAGACAAAAACTTGTATTTCTCTAAAGTTATTTTAACTTTATGAGTTAAAATTTCTTTGTATTTCTCATTTAGTTTGTTTATTTCTTCAATAACTTTCTTGTCCATAATATTTTCTTTATTATTATGCTTATAAGAGTCCAGTTTACTTTGAATATCTAACAATTCCTTATCCCAAGATTTCCTTTTGTTATTATACCATCTGATACTTTGTCCATATAGATATGATTTTAAGGCATCCCAAACATAGACAATGGAGATTTCAGGAGTATTATTTATGTCTAGAAAATGTTGTACTTCTGAAAGTATATATTCTTTATAGTCTTTTAGCTGAGTTAAGTATGCTGGTATCCTTTGATCTGAACATTATGAGTATTTTTATCATGAATTCAAAAACAATTGAGTTATGATCAGATATAGGCATGAAATGATTTTGGAATTAATTAAATCTGTTACCATCTGGTTAGAAATAAAGACCCTATCTATTTTTGAATAAGTTTTGTATCTGTTAGAAAAAAGGTGTATGGTAATGATTTTGACTCTATCTGATTATTAATATCATTCAAATGATAAGAATTAGCAAAATCATTTAAATGTTTTGCATTAGATGTAATTCTTCTTTTTCTTTATAGTGGTAGTATCACTTTCATGTAGTATACAATTAAAATCACCAGCTAAAATAATATCCCCTATAGAGAATGATATGATCTTATCAATATGATGTTTCACTGTATTAATACCAATTCCAGGTATCCAATATACATTAATTAAAGTGTAAGTCTTCCCATTAATTTGTATTGTAACCATACAAAACATTCCTTTGTCATCCTGATAAGACTTAATGGTTTTAGGAATGGGCATACTTTTATTCCATAAAATAGCCACTCCTCTTTTTTTCTGAGTGTGCTCTGAGCTAACCAATACTGTATACTTATTAGTGGCTAGTTTATCAATATATTTTTTCAAGAGATGGGTTTCTTGCAGGAAGACTAGATTGGCCTTGTGTAGATTAATGTATCTTATTAGGCTTGCCCTTTTACATGGATTATTCAATCCATTAATGTTTAAATAAATTCCTTTTAAAGATGTCATTTGGCATTTTTAAAACTCAAGAATCTAATGATCGAAATAACAAATAACCAGATAAATAATGTTACATCTCCTCTTTTAGGTGTACCTTTAAATATAGCTGTATTTATTAAATCTCTTATGGGATTTTGTATAGGATTCAATTTTGTTTGTAGTGACAATGAGTGTACAAAATATATTGTGGATGTCAAAACTATATACATATAACAATGAACAAGTGAAAATAATGTAAGGATTAAACCTTGCATCCCGCCT
Source organism: Protopterus annectens (assembly GCF_019279795.1). Classification (NCBI taxonomy): domain Eukaryota; kingdom Metazoa; phylum Chordata; order Ceratodontiformes; family Protopteridae; genus Protopterus; species Protopterus annectens. The sequence goes on along the minus strand of NC_056727.1, from coordinate 1,087,235,302 downwards.
GAGTTGAAAACTCCAACTTAGAGCAGTATTTACTTCAAGTTAACCCCTACCCTAAGCAGCAGCACCTCAGCTACCACCTTATCAATTTAATACTAGTTATATTTAACTGAGGTTAACAGTTTTCAATTCAATTATCTATCAAGACAAAACTACACATTTGGTAAAACAGCATCATATAAACTAAAATAAACTTTTTTTTTTTTTTTTAAAACTGTTCATACTATTATATAGATCTATGTAATATATAACACTTGTATTCTAATAGCATTCAAATAATCTTAATGTTAGAAATCAAGAGGAGAGAAAATTATGTTCTAACATTCATTTAAATCAAAACTTTGGCTAATATGATTCAGACATTACATGCATTAAGATGCATCTATTTTCTGTCATGTGAATTCTATCAACAGCTTCCAAAAAATCTTGAATTGTTTGTATATGAGCATTTACTTAAACTCATTATTGTCAATAGAGTAAAATATTGTATTCATAAAAATTATTATAAATCATATTGCATAGTTATGCAGATTCTCAGAAACACATGCGTTATTACCTAAAAAAAAAAAAAAAAAAAAGCCATCACACACATAAACACAGACACACACACATACATATACACACACACATATACACACACACACACACACACCCACACACACACACACATACATATACACATACACATATATACATACACACACACACACACACACACACACACACACACACACACACACACACATACACATATATATATATATATATATCTGATCTCACTGAGTTGTGTCTTTGTAGAGCACAATCCTACTTGCTGTCCCTAGAATAAATCTGTCTGCTTTATACAAAATAATGCACAGCAAACACATATTAGTAACCAGATTTTACAATCATGCTAACCTACTGCTTTAAAATATATCACATGACATTTCTTCCAGAATAGAGTTATAAGATTATTTATGCTTGTCAATCAGATGAATTAAATGAGTTATAGTAAAGTATATGTTTGGGACACAAGTTTTAACACAGATTATTATGCTACTGTTAAGTAGATTTTCAAAACATTTAAATAAATGTTTCATTTTCTATGCCTTCTAAAATAAGATATTTACTTGCTACAAGAAACTACATTATCTAAACTCATCATAACTGACATATTTTATGAATAGAGTATTTTTCCTGAATCTGTGGTGTGTCAGTGTGATAACCTTTGTCAATGTTTATACTAACTGCTTTCAGTTTCTCTGTGAAAATTCTGTGAGTGAAGCTTTGAGGAAACTCATGGACACTATGCATGAGACAGCCCACATCCCAGATTGTCTCCCTTAACATTTTATGGAAACTTATTAAAACTTGTGGCAAACATTCATTTTGTCAATAGTGTAAAATATTGTATTCATAGAAATTATTATAAATCATATTAGATAGTTATGCAGATTCTCAGAAAAAAAAAAGCCATCACACTCACACACACACACATACATACATACATACACACACACACACACACACACACACACACACACACACACACACACATATATATATATATATATATATATATATATATATATATGATCTCACTGAGTTGTGCCTTTGTAGAGCACTGTCCTACTTGCTGTCCCTAGAATAAATCTGTCTGCTTTATACAAAATAATGCACAGCAAACACATATTGGTAACCAGATTTTACAATCATGCTAACCTACTGCTTTAAAATATATCACATGACATTTCTTCCAGAATAGAGTTATAATGATTATTTATGTTTGTCAATCAGATGAATTAAATGAGTTATAGTAAAGTATATGTTTGGAACACAAATTTTAACACAAATTATTATGCTGCTGTTATAGATTTTCAAAACATTTAAATAAATGTTTCATTTTTTATGCTTCTAAAATAAGACATTTACTTACTACAAGAAACTACATCATTTAAACTCATTATAACTGACATATTTTATGAACAGAGTATTTTTCCTGAATCTGTGGTGTGTCAGTGTGATAACCTTGTCAATGTTTATACTAACTGCTTTCAGTTTCTCTGTGAGAATTCTGTGATTTGAAGATTCTGAGGTAACTCAAGGACATTGTGCATAAGACAGCCCACATCCCAGATTGTCTCTCTTAACATTTTGACGGAAACTTATTAAAACTAGTGACAAACATTCATTTAGCAGTGTAAATGCATCTAAACATGACAGAACCTCCACAATGTATTCCACAGATCATCACAGCCTCTATGCAAGTGAAATTAAACTCAAAATTACCAACAAGTAATAAAACTCAGCATTCTTCTCCCAACTCAATTTTAAACAAATCCTATTATTCACTGTGCCCACACAGTCAAAGCATTTCTATATATTAATAAAGAAAAGAAAAGAGAGTAGAAAATAAAAGGGAGTGAGGCAGAAATAAAAAAAATGTAAGAGAAAGCTGTAAGAAGTATATACAATGGAATGTTACTTACTGTTTATATTAATAGAGTTAAAAATAAAACATATTATTTACTCCAGCTATTCTCTGTCTCATATCACCTACTTAAAGGCGATCTCTGCTTGACTTACAAAGCCATGTCTGACCCAGCTCTGTTAGAAATGTCACATCTAAAGAAATCCCAATCCCTCCACACCACATGCTCCAGAGACCTCAACCTCATTACCACAACCAACAGAATGTACTGGAGGGACAGGTTCATAATCCAGAGACTGCCCATGCAATGGAAAGGACTTCCCACACATGTCTAATAGAGCACCTCACTGACCCTCTTCAAGTAAAGTCTTGATGAGTGGATGGGAAATAGAAAATTCACCCTGGGAATCACTCTCCAGTGGCTCTGCTCGACAGAGGCACTGGGAACTAAGGAGAGGCACAATGCCAGGTAATCCTATGGGTAGGCTTGTAAGGCTCAGAGCCATTAGCCTAGTACACACCTATGAACCTGTGCAGACAAAGAACTTTGTTATATTGTGACATCTCTTTCACCATTTGCTTTTATATTCCAATCTCCTTAATGCTTTCATACTTTCTAAACATTGTGATGAACTAGAAATACTACCCTATATATCTTCTCATTTTTTTTCTTGTTTATCTATCTTTTTTTAGTACTTATAAGTCCATTGCAGTCCACTATTAGGACATTATTCACTTTTCATTATACTACAGACACACACATTCAGATGTAAGTTCACTGTAAAAACATCACTGGTAAATGTTGACATTGACTACGCATTAGTATATAATAAACAACCACTTGTTATTAGGAAGGACAAAGGCATAATACATGGGTCATAAACAAAACACTGATCAATAAATTAGTACAACTAGGTAATGATGTACTATTGATAAGATGGATAGCTGCATGGCTTACAAATAGGACACGCAAGTATCATACAGCAAATGGGCAGGAGATATCCTTAGTTACAGTCAAGGTGCCCCACAGGGCTCTGTCCTCGGTCCTTACTTGTTTAGATTGTATCTTTCAGACCTAACTTTTGCATCTGAGATGTTCTACAGTCTATATGCAGACAACCTGAAATTGGGTAAACTGATTACATGGATTACAGATAAGGTATGTCTGCAAAATAACTTGACTAAATTGACCATTTGGAGACAGGGGGCTAATATGCTGATGAATACATCAAAAACTAAGCATACGAGATCTGGGAGACATAAACAGAAAGGGGAATATTTACTACAGCACACAGTGATTAAAACTGTAGACTCATTTAAGGACCTGGGTATATGAGTAGATCCAGCTATGAGTTTTTTAATCATAGCAACCAATTGTTTAATGATAGTTATAGAACTATAGGTTGTATAAAACATTTATAAAGTATAGGAAATCAAAAATGATGATGTCATTGCTTATTAGTTACATTAGACCCAACCTTGAGTATGGAATAACAATATGGAAACTCTATAAGAAAACAAGCATGAATAAACTGGAAAGAGTACAGTGGAAATATACCAAGGGCATCCCTGGATGTGGAAATTTAAGTTATTATGAAATACTAAAATATCTGCACTTGTAAAGTGTCTCTGATATATATATATATATATATATATATATATATATAGATAAGGAGATCTTATTTAGGTGTTTAGGGTATGGGAATGTTTGGGGTTATCAAACAGTACTAGAGAATCATCAGATAACCTATGTAGGAGATTCTATAGGAATGAGAAGTGCACTAATTGGTTCTCTGACAGAGTAGCTGATGCATGGAACAGACTACCTAATTACATTAAAGCAAGTACTAGTTTAGATATTTTTAAAAACAGCCTAGACACTTATTATGGGAAAAAATGTTTTGGTATATTGGCAAGCTAGAAGGGCATTAATGCCCATGCTTGACATATTTGTATGTATGTATGTATGTATGTATGCATGTATGTATGTATAATATTCAACCTGAGCAAGAACCAAGAAGAGCAGTAAGCATTAATATGGAGTAGTCCAGTTGGCCCCTCCACAGTGTGTAGGAAGCATGGAAGCCAGACCCCATCCCAGTAATTTTTCATATCTATGGAGTCATCTAGGAACCTTGCATATCAGAAAGATACTAATGCTGCTACCTAAACTCCCATCTCTACCACCAAGACCCCAAACATTAGGTAAATTTGCATTTTATCATGAATATATGTCATAGTGTTACTATTCCAAAATGTCTGATAGAATATCTGGCGTACCCGATTTACACACAAGAACTCTAAAGGCATGCAAGCTATACTGCATGACATTTCAAACTAACTAATATCATGAGGGTTATTAAAGTGAAATGGATTGTGTGTAATGAAAAAACATGATGGAATGGAGAGAGCTTCCTTAAAGAGATAAAACCAAATAAACTAAATAAGAATTGGACATAGGAGTTACTGCGCATGCAAGTGTGTGGTGTGGAACAACTACCATGGCAGAGCAAGCCACTCTGTGATTTAAACCTTGGCTCTAGAAGACTGTCACTGTTGAAGTGAAATCCTGACCGTATGTGCAAAAATGGGAAAAGGGGGTGTGGATGGATGGAATTCAGTCAGGCTGAAAGTCTCCTGCAGTCCTTCCAACATGTTATCTTATTAGTAACTCATTGATTCTTACAGGTATAACAAAAACTTACACATATTACAGGAAAAGGACGTTCACCATATCAATAGATAAGAGCAATTAAGGGCTAGGAGTAATAATGATGCCTGTCATCTGCAGCAATCTTCAAGATACTACAAAAAGATGTTGGGCATTTGAAAAGGTCCACACTAAGATAGCCCATCTCACTAGCATGTCATTTGATGCATACCAGAATAAGGTGGCAGGTTGGGACATTTGAATACAGTAAATCAGATGTGATCCTTATAACAGAAGGCGTGATGATATTGTACATATTTAAGTCCAGTATGATATAGTGCCACTAAACCTTAGAAAGAAACTAACAAACTTCTACCTGGTAGGGTATATGCAGCCAACTGAAAATGTAATATTGCAAGAAAAATCAGGAATATCCATGCCAGCATTTATTTATTTATTTATTTACTTGCTTTTTCTTTGTTTGCTAACCTGGTAAGTGGGGTCATTCATACTGGACCATTTTCTGCAATGGCCTAGGCCAAAGGCATGGGTCATCATAACATATTAACTTATTTTTATTAAATCCTGCTTAGACCTGAGAACTGGGTGATCCCACCAAGTGAATTGCATACAATGCTGGCTTAAGTTCACGCCAGTCTCTGCACCACACTTAATTTCTAAGTCAACCAAATACTAATTCCTCTTCTATGCCTGCCTGTTCCATCTCATGTCCTCATATAATTTTACTGGCTACAAAGGGAAATGTTACTGCTGAAACCTGCCCAGATATGTGATGAATGTCTGTCCATTACTACTTGAAACCTTTGCAGTACAGCAAGACTGAGAACTAATCTTGATCTCATCCCCTTTTTAGTTCACAGTCTCGTATTACACTGGAAATTAAAATATAGTACTGATTTACATTCTGCAGGATAAGGCCACATTTTTCTTTCCTGCTAGTGAACATTTGGTGCATCTACTTTTTATATGTGAGGAAACTGGGTACTGCAATTCAATGACTCACCTGCCAAATATCCGTATCTGCCTTGACATTTGAGTTACATGCTTGGAAGGGCATTTTATTTGTGACACATGATGTTGCATTTTTTAAGTATGCAACACAAGCAATATGTATTACTATTTCCATTTCTAAGTACTTTTCTAGTCAGTCATTGTTAATATTGCATAAGCAGGTTAATAGACCGTAATGAAGCATTCAGATGTCTTTTAGTGAAGGTGCGTTAAAATAAGACGTGTATAAAGCAGTATCAGCTAAAGGAAAAGTGCTTATTTTTCAAACAAAAAATGAAAAGCTTTACAAAATGTCATTGCTTTTTTCAGTAAAGCATACACTAAAGATGGAAGCATGCATAAAGCTGTTCAGATCATTCAGTTATTTTCCATAGAACAGCATACTGCCCCTGAAGCACATCAGAACTCTATTTGTTTCTTCTTTAAGCTTGTCTCTTCTTCTCAAATGCTATTCCATAAATGTAAAGCAAAGTGGATAGCAACTTCCTCCAGAGTTAAGTGACTGTGTAAACAAAAAAAATACATTTGAATTCTGAATCACGTAACAAAAAAAGAACTTGGAACATTTAAGTTTAGAGTGCAAATGTCAAGTAACAATTTGTCATCGACAGCTAGATTGTACTCAGTGGACTTCTTGATTGACTGTTCATTTGTGACAGCTACTGGATATGAGTTTTCTACAACTAATTACTGCTATATGCTTTTAAAAGTCAGAATTAAAAAGACCACAGTAGGGTTTCAACTAATGGTACAAGCCGATCCGTACAGCTGATAGCTAGAATTTCTCACATTGCTATCTGTCTATTTAAACCCATTATGTTGAGTTTCATTGTGCATGACTACATTTGCTTATATATTTAACTTTCAAATGAATCACATAATTGTATTTATTTGAAGTAAACAAGCTCATTACTCAATTTTAGAAAGGTTGTTACTGTTAGTATTTAGTACTTTAAGAGTATGTATATCGAATCAGTAAGTTATTAACTGCTGGCTTATGCCCTTATAAGTGTGACTGCTTAAGCCATTGCTAATATACAATTATATTGCAACTTTAATATTTCAAAAACTCATATTAATTGCGTTATTGGTAAGATACACTGATCTAGCTAGTGGCAGAGAGTTACCATAAAGCCAAGAAAAGTTAACTGGCACCTGAAAGTTAATATTAGCAGCCTCTGGAAAATATTTTGTTTATGTGTGCATCTTTAGCCCACTTGTGACCTGAAAAACATTGTATGTCAGTGTGTGCGTGGGTGCGTGTGGGTATCATTAGACATTCTTATGAAAAATTTTGAATGCATGTGTGTGTGTGTGTGTGTGTGTGTGTGTGTGTGTGTGTGTGTGTGTGTGTGTGTGTGTGTGTGTGTGTGTGTGTGTGTGTGTGTGTGTGTGTGTGTGTGAGTGTGTGTGTGTGTGTGTGTGTGTGTGTGTGTGTGTGTGTGTGTGTGTGTGTGTGTGTGTGTGTGTGTGTGTGTGTGTGTGTGTTATCCACTGTGCAAAGGAAGTTAGGTGGTAGGAGGCCAGGTAGTTTGCTGATCCTATAGGAATGCCTACCTTCTCCTCTGGAGGAGCACCCCCCCCCCCGAGGTCTCTTCTGAGCTCTACTATAGCTGCCATCTGATGGAAAGCATTCTTCAGCATATAGAATTCCTGTAGGTTTAATCTGTGATGTGCAAATGGTGGCACAAATTCACAAGGCTTAAACTCAACAGGGAGAAAAACTAGTTCCCCCTTTAGGTGATACCCATGTGGTGAGCCTCCACCACCATCACCACCACCACTAGGATGGACCAACTAGCAACAGCCACTCTCTCCCCTCCTCCCTATCAGCTCCAACAGGGTTTGTCCATGATTCTTGAGGAAAGAAGATGACACCTATGTTAATAAAGAATGTATGGCAGATATACCTCAAGAATCCAGGACAAACTCAATAAAATAATGCAGGACAAAGGCCCAACATTATAGACAAATTTTAATTATTGCTGCTATATACTAAGAAAATTGCCAGTGCTGATTGTCTGCCAGTCCAAACTCCATTAAATAAATAAATAAAATAAAATAAAATAAAATAAAAATATTAACTCACACTGGCACCGACAGAAACTTTTGTATGTTTCCACAAAAGTATTCCATGCACTTTTTACTTAAAACACTGTTGGCTTTCTGTTCCATTCAGCCCACAATCTACCTATATACTGAATCAAGTAGACTGTGGGTAGGTAGAGCAAAAAGCCAAAAAACTGAAGAGTCACATGCCCAGCATCTTCTGCCTAGGATACCACAACTGCTTTTTCTTTGAACAGGGGCGAGTGGACTAATTATAAAGTGAAGAAATGCTACATTTCTTCAAAACAGCATCATTTCTTCAAAACAACTAACTAAATAAATAATCCTGTAGCAGAACATCTCCCTAAGCAGCCACCTAAGCTACCTCTGCCAGATATAGACAACACCAGCAATAAAATCAGTGAGGTATAAAGTAATATAGTTCTCACCACTGCTTTTCTCCCAGGGAAAACACACAGCTAGGCAGCCGTAGCTGTTTTTTGTTATTTCACACTCACTGACAACATAAGGATATTCAGGCTGAAAATTCACAACATTAGACTGTGTGCTGTCATATGCAGCTGCATTTTTCCCACAACTGGGGCTGTAACTGAAGGTTAAGGCTTTTGTGGTTGTAAGGGTAATACACATAATAACCATTTAAAGTAACTTCACAGGGTAGACTAAGGCATTGAAATCTCATCAGTTGTGTTTCCACAGTACATTACGAAGAAGTAGTAGCTTACCAAGAAAACAAAATCTTATCAGCAAGTCAACCTCTATGAGATTATTCAGGGTAGGAAAGATATATAATTAGTAATATCCAGTGGAACAGTTTGTAGGATGATGTGAGCACACTTCCATATAGCTACTGTGAATTGTGTACTTTACTCCATTCATGCAGTATATTAGGTAACCTATCTTAGTAGAAGAGTTTTGCTATCCTCACAAGTATCACTTAACTATATATAGACTCCTCTGTTGTCCTCACATATAGGGAACCCCCTACATGTTTATTCCTGCTATACACTAGAACTGTCAGAAAAACAGTACCATGTCCCACAGTCCCTGTAACAGTGTGCTCAAGAAGACCACAGCCCCTCTACCCTTTGTAGCTGCCATACCTGAGGCTGCAGCTGTCTCCTGCACTCCCTTTATAGGTAATTACTAAGGTGCTGGCCATAATGGGAGCACATTTCTTACTTACAAACATATACATGATCCAGAATTTTATACTCCACTGGCAGCCATTTCATTATGGCACAGTGCATTGACAAACAGGTGACATGCCAACCAGGCAGCTACATTTCTGCAGTTCATACTCTACTGTCTTCCCCATTTAGGAACACAGGAAAATGCTATACAAGCAATCACAGGAATCAAAAGAAGCCTATATATATAGGCAAAACTCTTCTACTAAGATAGGTTACCTAATATACTGCATGAATGGAGTATTTTATATACAATTATATATATATATATATATATACATATGTGTGTGTGTGTGTGTGTGTGTATATATATATATATATATATATATATATATATATATGTGTGTGTGTGTGTGTGTGTGTGTGTGTATATATATATATATATATATATATATATATATATATATATATATATATATATATATATATATATATATATATATAGGTCCCATTTAGGTGATGGCCGACACCATATGATCCAAGTTTTAAGACTTCGAACACCTAAAAATCCTTAAATAAAACAAAAGCAAAACAAAAACATCCTGGATGCACCCCCCACTACTTAAATATACCATCTCTGAGATGACACTACAGCAAGGAAAAGGGAAAATTTCCCATTCCGCACTGTATGGAGATCTCCGTTTAGAATGTTTGAAATCTTAAAACTTCGATCATATGGTGTCGGCCATATGAAATTCGAAGTTCTAAGACTTTGGTCATCTAAATGGGACGCATATAAATATATATATATATATATATATATATATATATACATATATATATATATATATATATATATATATATATATATATACACACACACACACACACACACACACACACACACATATATATATATATATATATATACATACACACACACACACACACACACACACACACACATATATATATATATATATATATATATATATATATATATATATGTGTGTGTGTGTGTGTGTGTGTGTGTGTGTGTGTGTGTGCATCTTTAGTAGACATACTTAGAAGTTCTTTTGATCCTTTATGAGTACTTAACAGTGCCTGCCTCCTAAATGAAGCAGGGATGTATATGATACCCTAGTGTAAATTATGTCTACCTTTATCACCTTATACATCATTGGGATTAGCCTTAAAGGTAAATTAGTACTTTGCTTGACCTGTAGGCTGGGGATATCTTGAGTTACAAACCTATCCCTCAAGTGAGTCTTGTTTATTTACTGGTGTAAATGTAGGTATCTAGTATGGGTCTTTGTAGAGCACTGGTTTTACAAAGAAATAGGAGGTCAAACAGGACTGGGTCTTTCATGTCTTAAAAAGCCTGACACAGGTCATCTCAGAGCAGCTAGTGCACTACTATGTGTAAGGTTAGCTGTAGTTATCTATCAGGATAGTTAAGTATTTAAGGCCTTTAGTTTTTTTTTTTTTTTTTTTTTGGGGGGGGGGTTAAAAATCTTTGGGGCCTTTTCAGTTCAGTGATTTACATGTATATGCACATATCAAAGGGAGCATTGTATCTGATGATGAGTCAGACAGGGGAAGAGTACAGAGGTAAGATGACTCATCTGGATCTTGAAGATATTCCCTTAGAAATTAACTGGGCTAGACAGAAGGATTTTCTGCCTATGGTGGAAAAATATTTCCATAGGTTTATAGGTTGTTACTAGGCTAAAGACCACTAGGGCCCTAACAAGCCTAGCTGCACACCCCAACCTCATCTGGATCCTGAGTATCATGGGCTTCTATAAGGGGGGCATGTTAGTATGAAGTTAACTAAGGAATTTGTAGGGGGTGTTAGTTAAGATAATACTTTTCTTATTGATATTCTCTGTCCATAAGGTGGGAGCTAGACTGGGGTTAGAGTTATGATTTCTCATCCATTTGTCAAGGTTTCACTTGAATAGGGTCAGGGATGAACTCTGTTTTACATGGATTGGGAGACTATTCCATATCATGTGGATCCTTTGGGACACATATATGTCTTCCCAGCATGTTCTGTTTATGTCAAAAACAAAGTTCAGATCCCTGGATCTAGTGCTTCTACTGCTGTTTGTTTTGTGCATGTGCAACAGATCCATCATGGTTGGGTCTGAGGAAACCCTGTAATCCAGGCAAAGATCCCCTTTCAGCATCCAATAGTATACTGAATAGAGACAGAGCCTATCAGTGATCAGTGTAGGACACAGTATTCAAGCACTGAATTCTTCTGGTGAGAAACCTTTGTAGGCCTACCAAGTGGTGCAAGTGCCCGGTTAGATACATGACAATACTCAGTGAGAGGTATGATAAGGGCTGAGTATTGTGTACTGCAACTTCTTTGGACCTGGATGCCATACCCTTACCTGTAAGTTGTGTGACACAGAATGATTTTTAACTGGTTTAGCTATGTGTTGTTCAAAGGCCAGATTGCTGCCTGCATATGTTCCCAGATCCCTTACTACTGGTTTGACTCTTAGGGCAGTTTTATCAAAGGCATAATTAACTTAGGTTGACAGCTTCCCAAAGGGTTTTTAATGCATTTTTTTGGCATTGAGTTTTAGGCCATGGCTTCTGCACCAGTCATTTTTCTGTGTTAAACTCTTTTGTAAGATGTTAGCGACTTGGAGAAAATCTATAATAATTCCCAATTTACAATCATTTGCAATACTGGTGAGTCAGAGGCCTTGAATATTAGCTTTTACTTCCAAGAAGTAGATGCTAAGTGGGAGCAGACCCATCACAGAGCCCCTGGGGTACTCCACTTGTGACCAGTCTCTTGGTGGAGGTGGTCTCACTGATTCTGACTTCTTAGGTATTGTCTGTGAGCCAGCTGGCAATCCAGTGACTTATGCAGGCATGTATGCCCAGTTGAGAGAGCTTATCAATAATGCCTGAGTGGGGTATGCCTTGGTCAGGTGAAGATACACAGTATGCACTGTTCTATCCTTGTCCATTGTCTTGGTGACCTTTTCAAAGAAGTCTAGGTTAAATAAACTTGAACTTCCCTTAAAAAAGCCAAGTTAGGATGGGTCCAGTGTCTGTGGGTCGCTTATGTCCTTATTAATCAGTTTCTATGGCTTTGCATATAAGGCTCATTCGACTGATGAGTCTGTAGTTCCCTGTGTCAGTTCATGGTCCACCTTGTAGAGGGGAATGAATGTTGTGGTCCTCCATTCATTTGGAATGTAGCCTGTTTCAAGACTGTAGTTGAAGCATCTCAAGTGGTCCTGAAAGGTCATGTTTAGACTGTTGAGGAGGTAACCATAGATGTTGTAGGGACCCACATGGATTGTGTTCTTGACTTTGGGGGATGCTGCCAACACCTGGTCCTGGCTAATATTTGGAGGAAGTACATTGCAGAGAATTTCAACTGAAGGAGATGGGGTAGTGGGGGGTGAAGTTTGAGGTAAATTAATCAGCCAATAGATTTGCTATGTTGCCCTCATCAGTGAAGGTAGTACTGCTCACCACCAGTTCAGCACACTGCTGTGTGTTGCCTTTAAGGCTCCATACATAGCTGAAAAAGGCCTTGTGATTAGCTAAGAGACTATGCTGACCTTCTAGTTGGCCTTGTTAGACTTAATTCGACCTCTTAGTTTCTTTAGTTGTATAAGAGAAGATTTATCTGTAACAGAGTTGTTTTTCCTGATTTTGGCCATGTTTTTTTTCTTTTATGGTGTACCCTGTTTAGATGAGGATTCCACCAATGGGTTTTGTTTTTAGTGTTTGTTTTGGATCTACTTCTGTTAGGTAGAGCAGCCTCTATGCAGCCATTTGCATGTTTATTTTGGGACTCTGTGAATAATTCTGCATTCTGCATAGGTAGCTGTGGTCCCAGGGTTAGGGGGAGCCTTGAATTTTTATAAACTGTCACTTAATTGGATGCATTTTGCCGTAGAATAGCTCCTAACTGTTACTAGTTTAGCTGGGTTTTCTGGGTGGATTTTTATTTCAAAGGAGACAGCTCTGTGATCTGACCTCACTAATGAGGCTTGCTCTTCCATCTTATCATAAAATACATTACTTATATATAAACTAACCCCCACTGTTGTACAACCACCGGTGAAGAGAAAAATCCTCCAGTGCTGAAAATATGGTTTGCACAAGTGGAAACTCACAATGCAGCCATTTAATAGAAAAAGAACACTGTGCATTTTAGGAACTGGACCTGGGGAGACTGCATATGGCTGGTTACCATCCTCTGAATGGTAGATCTCCCTTCTGAAATGCTATTTTAAATATATTCCCTTACCCATATTATAATTCCAGCTGTTATATATGCCCTTATAGGTAGATACTACACTTGTAATACTGGGGACGATTGAAGAGCCTAGCTCAAATTCCCTGTTGCCCCCAAGCACTGTCTGGTTAAGAGGTTTGCTCAAAGTTTTATAGTAGGTAAATGAGGGCTTTTGAAATCAAACCCTGTACCATAGGAATGATAACTCACAAGCATAACCCTCTGCATCAACTGACTAACTAAGCTGATCCAGATTTGATTTGAATACACAGCTTTCTAACTAGATTCAGATGGGCTACCATTGCACCACAGGACTGTATTGAGACTGCCTTGAGTATGGTAAGCTGGCAGGCATATCATAACTTATTGAAGCATTTCAGATAACCCCCACTGGCTTTCAATGACTACTGCCCTATACTGAATGACCACTTTTTTAGGAATAGCAGGCATACTGCTTTCTTTTCAAGCCTTTTAAAGAAATTGCAGTAGTCACATCTTATTGACGTTTACTCTAATAATTGTCTTAACTCTGTAGCAATGTGATACTGGACTAGAGCTCTTGTTTAATTTTCTGCTTCCCTTTTAAGGGAAATGCCCCCACCACCATCACAATTTCTAAAAGACTAAATAAAAAGGTAAGCTGCTTTCCCTACTACAAGATGCTTCTAGTGAGAAATAAACTGTGTTACTGGAACAGGTCCAAAACAACAGCCAAAAACTTCAAATTAATATTTTTACATCATCTGATCAGGTTATCATTGGTCAGACACTTGTTAACTGCATAGTAAGTCTTTCAATGCCACTTCAACAAGGTTTGCATACTCTGACATCTAAGGCTCATCACATTATTTGAGGTTTGCCCCTCCATTTTCCCTTCAGTATATTATTAAGCAATAACCCCACAACTGGGTGTGAGTAATATTAGATTTACCCATGGGTGGTGTAATTTTGAAGCCCAATTGATCAAACAAAGACAGTTATGGGTAATTCCAGCATTTAACCACCCCCAGGAGTGGATTATTGCTATTATAGAATGACATAATTTAAGAAAGAAATTGTTTGCCTTTCTTAAATAATGTCTTTGCATAATGGTGCTGTAGTGTTCCTCTGTGTTGCTTCCCTATTTTGCCATGTTTTCTGATGTACTGCACATGTGTATGGAACTCACGTTGCCATGCTTGCACAGCTTCAACAGAAGGAATGGAGAAAATATATTCTTGATTGCTTTCTCTTTTTTTTTTGTTAGCATGAATGGACATTCTATAAAAATCTGCACAGTTCAGAGGTATGACAGTCTGCTGAGACAGCAGGAAAATCAGGTACATTTCTGTTTCTTTATTTTGCAAAACAGACCTGATTTTTCTTGCATTTGGGCTGCCTTCCATTGCATATATCAATAGAAAAGTCTGGCCACTCATCTGTACTTCAGCAACTGGAATTTTTTCTATCGGTGTATGCTGTATTTATAATGGGCATACTGGTTGGGATGACCAATCAGTGTGCATGTTTTTTTTAATACTAATGAAGTAATAGTATAATGCTCATTACTTCTGTGGCAAACTACTCCCTCTGGAAGGCATGCAATCTTCAAAGAACTTGAAAGACTGTAAAATGTTTATGTTAATCTCTAGGACTTTTTTTTTTTTTTTTTTTTTGGTCTGTCCCCTTTATAAATTGTCAGGCATGAATTTTCTTCCCAAAAATGGTCTGATTCTGCTATGTCTAACCTATGATTCCCTTATTTGCTTCCAAGTTTAGCTGAAGGCACTGGAATTGTTTTTTTTTTTTTTTTGAACAACTCGGAAGCGGTAGCTCTGCATAGGTAAATCCATCCTACCTAGGTTAGAAACTTGTTAAGTGAAAGTTACTTCTTCTTCTTTTGGCTTTTCCCAGTTAGGGGTCGCAACAGCAGATCACCGTCCGCTCACTCATGATTGGCAGTGGAGTTTTATGGTGTCGAGTTACCAGCCTGGCGCCCAACCTTCCACAGAAGGCACACACACACACACACACACACACATGTCCTCACGCCTAGGGCCAATTTAGTGTGTTCAATCCACCTATAGTATGTCTTTGGGCTGTGGGAGAAAACTGGAGCACCCGGAGGAAACCCACTCTACCACAGGGAGGACATGCAGACTCCGCACAGAAGGCACCCCAGCTGAGGATCGAACCAGAGAAACTCTTGCTGTGAGGTGGCAACGCTAACCACTGCACTACCGTGGCCACCCAAAGTAGAGAATATTACTGTTATACAGCAACAGTTTAGACCCAATCCTTCTTGTGCTGCTCTGATCATTTATATCAAAACAGCTCTTGTTTATTAATTTTTTTTTTGTCTTTTTGTTTGCCTTAAACCTTAGAGATAAACTGACACTGTCTTTGTCACATTGCCTGACACTCACATTAAATGCAAATCAGCATTCCTTATTTAACTAGCAGTAAAACAATTTTTGTTCAAGGTAGTCTTAAACAACTTACCCATTTCAGTTAGAACTCCAGCCATGCCACCCTCCTTGTTTACTACCATATAAAACATGTTAAGACACAAATTCTTTGCAAGAACCATACTAGAGTATATTGAACACATCTACAAAATGATCCCATTCGGTCTGCACAGGTGGTTCCAACTTCAGAAGTCTACATCTTTGTCTGAGAAAGCCATCTTCTACTCATAAGGATAATGCTTGCCGATATTCTGTTTGTTATAAATATATTTTTCTTTTATCTTATTTTTCTCCCTGATGATTAAGTAACGGTATTAATATTTCATAAGTTGTTGAGTTAATTGTTGCAGCTTGTTGCTCCTGTGTTCTGTCTAATTGTCTGTCATATTTATTTAAAATACGTTTAGCTAGATGCAGGTCATATTTGTTTCTGCCTTAATTAATATATTTCTTGTCTGTTTCTTTACCTTTCGATACAGATAACTTTGTCATGATTTTATTTCTTAGTTTTGAGTAACATTTATAATTTACCTATATCATTATACAATGTTCCAATGTTATCTTTGCTTGATTTTCTTGTTTAATTTTTTGTCATGTATGTGAAGACTAGCACATGAAAGGATAGAGAATGTTCACACTCCTATGGGCGCTGTGAGTGATGAGCCTGAAAAGTGAGTACCATATATGTCCAATAAAGTGTGGTGATCTAAAATGCTTTTAAATCACCTATTTTTGTATTTCGATAAAAAAAAAACTTCTACAAAGGAGTAGTTATGATTTCTACTTGTCCAAGTATGTGTGTAGGGGCAATAAAAAATAAATTCACATACTGGCAGTATTTTATTTAAAATATTATTTGAAAGTTTTAGAACTTCCTATGCGAGTAGTGAGGAAAACTCTTATTTCATTACTTGCTAAAATAATTTTTTTTCTCTCCATGCAAGTGAACAACAACAACAAAAGAATTAAAACATATTATTTATTTATTTATTCCAGTTTGATAACCGGGGAGGTCCACTGGGCTGTGGGACCCATTTTCAGTGGAGGCCTGGGGAGAAAAGCTCCGCAAAACAAAGTTTTTAACATAAACAATTTACAAAGATAGCTTAGATTACTGACATTGAATTTTGTCATCAAGAAAGAAATAAACATTTAGTACAATTGCATTCAGTTCATAAGGCAAATAAGAGAATAACAGAATAGCTAGATTTTGCATTTAGTTAAGATTACGAATTTGCAATTGAGAGTGAGGTTAGTAAGGTAAGATGGTTAGCCAGGAGAGAAAGAGGAGGAGAGTTTGAGAGGAATGGGTGGAAGGGTACAGTTGCATTTCCAATTTAGGTAGAGGTAGGAATGAAGTTGAGATTTGAAGTTACTAAGGTTGTTACAGGTTCTCAGGTAGGAGGGTAGAGCATTCAATTTTTTTGATAGGGTAAAGGTTAATAAGAGCTGCCCAGCCGGATGTTTGGGTTTTTGAATGGAGATCAGGTTTTGGTGAGAAGATCTAAGGGGTCTGGGGGGGGATATGGTTGTAAAATATTGGATAGTGCAGGGCAGTTAGATGGTTGGAACAATAATTTGTGGACTATGGTTAATTGGTGAAAGTCTAGTAGGTTAGGGAGTTCAAGACAGTTTATAGTGTGAAGGGAAGTGCAATGGTGAGAGGAGGATTTTGCACTGGTGGCAAATTTGGAGATTTTGTTCTAGCATACCTCCAGTTTGGAAGTAAGTGTGGAAGATAAGTTAGTGAGCAGAGGAGTACATACATTAGAGTGGGAAGGAGATAGGTGGAGGCAAGAGTTAGTCTGGAGGAAGGAGAGAGGAAGTGGTTGTTTCTATAAAGTAGGCCCAGTTTTATGTGAGTTTTTTTGATGTTTTGTTGGATATGAGAGTTAAATTTTAGTTGATTGTCAATTGTGACACCAAGAAGTTTGGCTGATGAAACAATCTCAATAGGGGAATTGTTAAGGCTGGTGATTTGGAGAGAGTTTTCATCAAGAGTGAAGGATTTAGAGGGGGAGAATAGAAGGATCTTAGTTTTATTGGCATTGAGAGGTGATTTTGGAGCATCCAGTTTTCAGTGGTTGAGAAGGCCTTTTGAGTCAGAGATTGGAGTTCTGCTAGGTTAGTGGCACTGCAAATCAAAGTGGAATCGTCAGCGTATTGTACAATTTTGGTGTTAGGAATGGCTTTATGGAAGTCATTGATAAAGATATTGAATAGCAAAAGGCCAAGTATAGAGCCTTGGGGTACTCCGGTAGGAGTAGGAAGGAAAGTAGAGGTGGCATGGCCCCATTTCACAGCTTGGGACCTATTTGAAAGATAGCTAGAGGACCATGAGAGGGTTTTTTGGGAAATGTTAAGATTAGAGAGATGGTTTAGAAGATGGGTATGAGAGATGGTATCAAAAGCTTTGGATAAGTCCAGTAGGACAGAGGAAACCAAATTACCAGAGTCATGGGATGAGTTGACAGAATGTAAGAAGGAGAGAATGGCAGAGTTAGTACTATGTCCTGGTTGGAACCCGTGTTGGGTGGGGGAGAGAAGCTGGTATTTGGTCAGGAATGGTAAGAGCTGTAGATGGATGCATTTTTCAAGAATTTTGGAGATAGGGGAGAGGATGGCTATAGGGCAGAAATTGGAGATGTTACAGTGCTTGCCACCCTTGTGTAAAGAAAGAATATATGCAGAGCGCCATAGTATGGGTACATATGATTCAAGCAGTGATCTATTGATCAAGATGCTTATAGGTAGAGCGATAGCATCTGAGGCTATTTTTAAGAAGGAGGATGGAATACAGTCGGGAGCATTTGAGCAAGGCTTTAGTTTGAAAAGAAATTTCTTTATTACCTTGGTGGAGATAGGTTTAAGTTCAAATTTAGGATGGGGGGGATTGGGCAGGGATGGGAGGATGGTTATTATTTGTAAAGGTTTTAGTAAGCTCAGCAATAGTGGAGGTGAAGAAGGAATTAAATAGTGAGGCAATTTCTGAGTCAGATTTGCTGGTGTCCGGACAGGGGTTATGTTTTGTTCCTGGCCTAAGGAGGGAGTTAGTAGAATTCCAGAAGTGTTTGGGATTTTTTGCATGATTTTCCATTAGTTTGATGTAGTAAGACTTTTTGTCTCTAATCACTTGTTTTTTGGATAGGTTTCTCAGCTGTTTATATTTTAGTAATGTTTCTGGTTGTTTGTGGCGGAGGTAGACTTTCCAGGTTTTATCCCTTTGGAGCATAATGTTTTTTGTGTCTTTGGTGAGCCATGAAGTGATCTTTGTTTTAACTCTTTTAGTTCTTATTGGGGCAATGGAGTTAAGGACTGATAAGAATGATGTATTGAAGTATTCAACGGCTTTGTCTAAAGATAGGATTTTTAGGGGGTTCCAATTAGTTTGTTTAAGGAAATCAGAGAAAGTAGTAGGGTTGAAGTTAGATAAGTTATGAGTGTGGATGTATTGGTGACAGTGTGAGGAAGTTGGAGCAGCTCGAATAGTATAGGCAGGGAGGTGGTCTCCTAAGGAGTCAGGAAGGACTCCAGATTCTTTGATTGTGTTAGTATGAGATACTAAGGTCCAGTCAAGTATGGAGCCAGGGGGGTTAGTTTTGTTAGGCCTGGTAATGGCATTGGTAAGTTGAGTGAAGGAGAATAGGTTGATAGATGAGGTGGGATTAGGGTTGTTGATTTTTCCCCAGTCGATATTTACATCTCCTAGGATATAGGTTTCTAGCTTAATATTGGAGGAGGTCCAGGAGAGGATGTCCTCTAGGGTGTTGATGTTGTTACCTGGAGGAAAGTATAGGGGGATGATGCAGATATTTTGTGAGTGTTTAATTTTAGAAGGCCAATTACATATCTCTTCCAACACAATATTTTACAGCATGAATATAGTGTGAGAATGAGAACAGAAAAGGCTAACAGACTACCAGTAACACTAATGCTAAATCCATGGAAAATTTGGGGGTGAGAAATGAGCTCCAGGGTCTTTAATAATGCCAATGGCAACCAGACCAGTGCTGATATTCGAATGTATATGCAGTCATTCAACCCACAGAATCGGGGGCATCAGTATGTATCAGACCTTTTGTCCACAGATTCTAAGGTAAGTACTAGGCAAGCTGCCCTTGTGGGCCATTTTAAGCCTAGTCACTTTCATTTTTAGTGCTTGAATTAAGCTAACCCATTTGGTGTGAGACTGGCCTTACCCATCCCATGGTCAATAATTATATATTACCCCTAGTGAGAACAAGTGGAATCATACCATAGATAATTTGAGGAGCTCCATGAATGTGGTGAAGCTATGCTTACCACCCATCTGCTATTTTTTCAGGCTATCCAGAAATCAGAGGGATTTTCTGGTAGTCCTGAAAGCACTTTATGAACTCTGTTATTTTATTTAGTAGTGTCTGCTTTTTTTTTCATGAAAATAATTTCTAAAGTGATGCAGTATAGTCAGAAATATTCTGAAAAAAAAGAAAGTCTAATGTGGAGAAGTCCAAAATTAGGTAAAAGAAAAAATAGATTAAAGGGGACATATCTTCTTAATGACTTATGCATTTCCATAATAAAATGCGTGTGAACTAGGGTGAAAATGAGGTGGGGCTGAGCAGAGTTATGAGCAGTGCAAGGGTGTGTGCCTTTGGTCCAGTTTTCAGCATTGTAAAAGGTGTACCCTAAATAAAGCATTTCAGAGCTGCATCTATCCATTAGTAATAAAGGAAGCAGTCCTGTGGTAATTTTTCTGCTTCCCATCCACAGAACCAAACTGCTCTTGATATGAACAGTGATGAGCTTTGTTTCATATGCATAAGTCTGTTCAGTGGCAGCTGTATCCTCTACAAGATAAACGTGTCCCTCCAAGGCATTCTGTTCATGTTGGGGAATAAGATGAGATCCCTATACTGAGCTTTACTGATGCAGACTGACTTGCTGATGTGTAATAGGTCCATCAGTATTGGGTTGGAGGATGCCTTGTATGGTAGACACATGTCACCTCTTAGCAGTCTGTAGGATATCAAATATAGTGATAGGGCTCTGAGTCAGTGTATACAGGACATATTGTTTAGGCCGTTTGGTAAGGTATCTCCTTGGGTGTTCCAGTTGTTCCATGTGTCTGGACAAATGCATGCCAAAGGGAGCATTATACTCAATGATTGACTTAGTGAGTGCTGGGTAAAGGGGGACAATGACCTCCCCATATCTAGACACAATCTCTTTGTTTATATGCTGAACAATATAGTAGTTTTTTTATGACAATAGACATGTTGGTCAGAAGTTAGGTCACTGTCTACTAAGTTCCCAAATCCTGAACAAATGGGTCAATTCTTAGGGGCATATTGTCAATGTGGTAGTTCCTCAGAATAGATGACTTTCCAAAAGAGATGATGATGCATTTTTTGGAATTTAATTTCAGTACATGAATTTGGCACCAGTTATTTATTTGGGTATACCGTTCTGCAGGCTGGTTAAGTCATGTGGGGATTTAATGACTGCTTGTATCTTACAGTCATCTGCAAACTTAGTCAGCCACAGCCCTTTGGTATTGGCTTTTACTTCAGAGAAGTAGTTGCCAAACAGGAGTGGTCCCAGCAGAGAACCCTGGGGGAATGCAGTGATGACTGGGTCTCTTTGTAGAGGTAATTTCCCTCATTTTGATTTTGTGTGTCATATCTGTAACCAGCTGGCAATCCACTGGGTGACATAGGGGTATAGCACCAGTTTACCTGGCCTTTCTACTATGCTTGAGTGGAGGATTGTCTCAAAAGCTTTGGCCAGGTAGATTTATGCTGCATGTACCATTTTGCCTTCATCCATTGCTTTGGAGACCTTTTCAAAAATGTCCATCAGGCTGATTAACCATGCCCTGCCCTTTATGAATCCAACCTGAGATGGGTCCAGTATTTGTAGGCTCCCTATGTCCTTACTGATTAGTTCCAAGATAAGTGTTTCCATGGCTTTGCATATGAAGATGGTCATACTTACAGGTCTCTAGTTTCTTGGGTCTGTGGAAGGTCCTCCCTTATGCAGGGAAATGACTGTAGCTGTCCTCCATTCAGTTGTTACAAAATCTGTATGTTTTTTCTGAAGCTGAACAGTGTTGTTAGTGGGTATGGCTTAATCATGCTTCATGCTACTTAAGATGTATCCACAGATATTGTCAGGACCTATTGATGCAGTACTTTTAGCTTTTGATAGCAGTTTTAGGACTTGGTCTTGTGTGACGGCTGGAGGTAAGCCAGTTTCAGATATAAATTGAATTACAGATGGAGGAGAAAGAAGGGTAAAGTTAGAACAGAATATATCAGTCAATAGGTTGGCTATATCTTCAACCTCAGTGTAGTAACATAGTTTACAATCAGCTGAGTGCATTGCTGTGTTGTGCTTTTGAGATTACAAGCTTAATTTAAAAAGGCCTTGTGATTGGCTTTGGTTTGGGTAGCTATTTTGGCATCACATTTGATTGGGTAGATTTTATTAAGCTCCTGAGTTGTTTGTTCATTTCAGTGATTAGGGTCTTAGCATTCTGGAAATTACTTTTTCATAGGTTCATAGGTAGGTACTAGGCTATTGGCCCTAGGGCCTATATAAGCCTAGCTAAAAAGGTACCCTGGCTTTCACCGCCTAAGGAAATTATTTTCCTGTGCGCCTGTCGAGCAGAGCCACAGAAGTGATCCCTGGGATGAATTTCCTATTTCCTATCCAATCATCAAGATTTTTCTTGAAGAGTGCTAATGAGGATCTCTGTTTGACATAGATAGGTAGTCTGTTCCAGAGTATGGAAAGTCTCTGGGACAGGAATTTATCCCTCCAGCATGTTCTGTTTATTGTGGTGACAAGGTTTAGGTCGCTACAGCATGTAGCTCAGAGGGATTGGGATTTCTTTAAGTGGAGCATGTCCAACAGCTCTGGGTTTGACATAGCTTTGTATGTTAGGCAGAGATCACCTCTGAGTAGGTGATATGCGAAGGAGTAAAGCTGGAGTTTTTTGAGATGGTCTGCATAGGGCATTTGTTTGAGGTCAGTAATCCTCTTTGTGAGGTATTTCTGTGGCCTTTCCAGTTGTTGTAGATGTCTTGTGAGGTACATACCAAATGGGACATTGTACTCTATAATGGGTCTAATGAGTGATGAGTAGAGGGGAACAATGACCTCTTTTTTCTGGATGAGAAACCTTTTGTGATGAGGTGTGCCATGTAGAAGGATTTCCTGACCATTGTGGCGATGTGATTATCAAAGGAGAGACTACTGTCCACCTGTGTCCCAAGGTCTCTTATCACACTTTCAGCATTAAGTAGACTACCATCTATGTGGAAATTCATGGGTACAGAGTTTTTACCAAAGGGGATGACAATGCACTTTTTGGCATTGAGCTTCAGGCCATAGCTTTGACACCAAGCATCTGTCTCAGTGAGGCCCTTTTGTAGGATGTCCACATCGTTAGGAGTTTTGTTTATGGCTCCTAGTTTGCAGTCATCTGCAAACTTTGTTAGCCAAAGACCTTCTGTGTTAGCCTGTACTTCAGAGAAGTAGATACCAAACAGGAGAGGACCCAGGACTGAACCCTGTGGTAGTCCACTTGTCAATGGTTTGAAGTCAGATTTTGAGTCTGCTACTTTCACAGTGTGGGTTCTGTCCGTGAGCCAGTTGGCAATCCATCTTGTGACATAGGGATTTATACCTAGTTTATTGAGTTTATCTATAATTCCAGAGTGGGGGGTGGTGTCAAAAGCCTTGCCGAGATCTAGATAGGCTGTGTGAACCACCTTACCCTCATCTATGGCTTTGGTGACTGCTTCAAAGAAGTCTGTCAGGTTTTGGAGGCATGATCTGCCTTTTACAAATCCAAACTAGGTGGGGTCCAGAGTTTGGAGATTACCAATGTTTTTGTTTATGAGTTCCATGATGATACATTCCATGGCCTTGCAGACCAGGCTCATCAGGCTAATGGGGCGATAGTTCCCAGGGTCCGTCATGGCTCCCCCTTTGTGGAGTGGGATAACCATCACAGTGCACCATTCAGT
Organism: Protopterus annectens; assembly: GCF_019279795.1. Lineage (NCBI taxonomy): Eukaryota > Metazoa > Chordata > Ceratodontiformes > Protopteridae > Protopterus > Protopterus annectens. Next base: position 1,087,211,269 of record NC_056727.1, on the reverse strand, counting down.
GGGCACAAAGCCTGAGGTGAGGCTATGATCGAACATGGTACTTAAGTGGGGGTGCCAGTTTGTTTCTGTAGTTCGTGTAGAACGCAGCCTAGGATATTGTCAGGTCCCATGGATGCTGTGTTCTTGGCTTTGGAGAGTGTGTTTTTTACCTGTGCAGCCATGATTACAGGAACTTTGCATTCTTCCGGTATAGAGATGGGCCCTCTAGGGGGTGAGAGGGGGGTAAAGTTAGCACTGAACCTATCTGCCAGGATGCTGGCAATATCAGTTGGTTCTGTATATTTAGTGCCATTGTGCTGTAACTCAGAGCAGATCTGAGTGTTGCCATTGAGATTCTTGACATAGCTATAGATTGCTTTGTGGTTGTCTTTAGAGTCAGTGGCAATTTTGTTTTCATAACTAGCTGTGGAGGATTTTATGAGGGAGCTCAGCTTCTTATGGAGGCTGACCAGGGAGTTCCTCCAGTCGTGGGATTTTACTCTTTTTTGCAACAGCTTCTTTCTTGTGTTGTAGAGTTTGTTTATGGCAGAGGACCACCAGATAGGTGTTGTGGCTTTCTTTAATCATAGAGGATATGCTATAGCTAGCTGATGTATGGTACAAGACTGTTCTGATGGGTATTTGAACATGAAGAAGCTCTGGTGTATCAAGCTACTTTAACAGTTTTGTTGTGAGTCAGATACACTGTGTCTAACAACACAAATCCAACAAGGTGGGTGGGAGAGATAAAATGATTAGACCCTTAGCTGTGAGCTGACTGGCCTGTAAATGCTTTACTTCAAACACTAGTCCTGAACTAGCCTGACATGCTCTCAGTTCACAAGAATGAAACTAGGGTTTAATACCAACATTTAGTCCACTTAAATAACAAAATGCATTGCAACTATGTACCGGAATATAATACTATAGTATATGTAAATATGTATAAGTTCAAAAATTAATGACTATAATGTTCTTGCAGATCAGAATTTTTAAATTGTTTTTTCCTCTGGATTTACTTCAAAAGAAGAATATCACACCGGGTGAAACTAGAGAAAGAGGCATTCAATATCTGGATAGATCACCAAAGATTTTGAATGGACTGTCAATATTTTAAGATCCCTAGCAGTTATAATTTTAAAAAAACAGACCCATTAATCAAAGTGCTATATTTCTTGAACACATGACATTTTCTGTGTTAGTCCTTTAGCTATTAATCATGACACCTAGAACCTTGACTGTTTAGTTATATCCAGTGGTGCACTCTCTATCGTAATATGTGTCTGGGACATATCGCTTCTTGGTAACATTGCGCAGCATTCTACCTTCAGCCAGGATGATGCCACAATATGAACAGAAAACAATTGACTTAGACTACTGTGTCATTTACAGGAGGTACGATATTTGTCAGCCAGAGAGGATCTGGTCAACAGACCATGCTGTTTTTCCAGAGATTGTCTGCACCCCCCCCCCCAGATTTCTAATATTGGCTAAAACCTTACTTGCCGACTACCATACTACCTTTTTTAGGCATTGGTGACCTGATAAACATACCAACATAGCTAAACGAGCCGAGGAAAATATGAAGGTGTTACTGCTCAATCACAAAAGACTAAACAAGAGACTTCACTCCGTCCAAACTCTCCTTCAACATAGAGACTGTAGATGTCTGTGCAGTTACTGAGACATGGTTTAAAGCCACAGAGGGCACTCCAACTGTGCAGGGCTACAATGCCTTCCTCACATTTACACTAAATTTGTCACAGAAAGGGAAAAAAGGTGGAGGTGTCCCTAGTTACATTAAAAACAAACACACCTCAAGGCTGGTCCAGCAGCATGATGCACTTGAGCTTCTCCATATCCAAATTACATTAGACAAAGTCCCATGCCATATCCTTTCAAGATATAGGTCCCTCTCTCTGATCCAGGAAGACCATAATGCATACTTAAATGTACTGGAGGCACAACCCATTCAACCAACACTATACTCGTGGAGAACTTTAACCACCCCAATATAAACTGAGAATCGTACATGATCCCTAACATGCAGGGTCAGAGATTCCTTGGCTTGGCTTTGCAAACACAAACACTTTGGCTCACCCACTAGGGATGCAAGCATCCCATACCTGGTCCTCATAAACACTGCAGAAAGCTGCACCCCTCCCTAGTGGTAATGTCTTTGCTTGTTATATCAGATGATAAAGCTGTCTCCTTTGAAGTAAAGGTAAAACAGGTGACAGCATCTAACCCTGGAACTTTTAGGAATTATTCTAGAGCAAACTTCCTACTACACATACCCTGGTGAAATTTTGAGTGCCCCCCCAAACCCTGAGAACACTATTGTCTATGCAGAATCATTCATAGAAACCTTGTGTAATCATACTAACAGTTGCCCAAATAAAGTTCGGGATGAACTCAAAACACAAGCTGTCCTGGTGGAATCCCAATATCAATAGTTAAGAAATTAATGACAAAAATTAGGAGGTACAATGCCTAGCAAGGTAAAAACTCCCTCATCAGTCTAAACAAGCAACTCGGGGGGCTAATAATGTTCACCAAAGTCAGAGTTGAGATAAAATTTGCATCCTATGCCAAGGACAATCACAAAGCTTTCTTCAGCTATGTCTGTAACCTCAAAGGCAGTACACAGCAATGTACCAAATTAATTGCAAATGGTGTCACCTAACTGGAACCAGAAGATATAGCAAACCTCCTGCCTACCATATCTAGTTCCTATTGTACCCCCTTCTCCCTACCAAATGCCACTCAGGAAATACCCACATAACTCCCCAACTATCACTAGAGACCAGATACTCTGAAAGACCAAGAATACTACACTGATGGGTCCCGATAATATCCCAGGATGCCTCTTTACTAGCATGAAACATGAATCTATGAAGGTTGCTAGAATCACTATTTAACCACAGCCTCCATACAGGCTTTGTGACAAATGAATGGAGGACTGCAACAGTTATCCCACTGCTCAAGGGTAATCCATTGATGGGTCCAAGGAATAATAGAACAACAAGTTTGACTAGCCTGATATGTAACGCTATAGAGAGAATAATCATGGATATCCTAAATGTCATCAAAGGTAACCAACAAATATTTGACTAAATAATTTTTGGTTTGTCAAGGGTAGATCATGCCTACTCAGCCTGATGAACTTCTTTAAGAAGGCCACCAAAGCAATGGATGAGGGCAAAATGGTGCACACTGGCTTCTTAGACCTGGCCAAGGAATTTGATATGGTACTCCATGCAGGTATTGTAGGAAAACTCACTAAACTAGGTATAAATCATTAAATCACCCACTGGATAGTCAGCTGGTTTACAGACAGGACCCATGAGGTTAAAATAGGGGAGTCTACCATTACAAAAAGGCCATTTACTAGTGGAATGCCTCAGGGCTCAGTGCTGGAGCCACTCCTGTTCTGCATCAACTTCACTGAAGTTAAGGCTAAAGTCAAGAGCCTCCAGATGACCAGGTTTGCAAATGATTGCAAATCGGGTGCAGTCATTGAAATCCCCAATACACAAATATCCTCCAAGGTACAAATACCCTCCAAGACACAAATATCCTCCAAAATGTCCTAGCACAGAATAATAACTGATGCCAGAGTCATAGTCTAAAAACTCAGTGCCAAAAAGTAGATCAGAGTATCTTTCAGAAAGATGGCCACTGCAATATATTATTACTTGACAGTACATCTCTATGAGTAAACTCTGCAATCAGGGTTTCAGGATTGCATGGAGACAGTGTTTTGGCATTCGACTATTATGTGCCTGCTGCAGTGAGGAAATCATTCCATGATGCACAACTGATAAGCAAGGGTATGCCATCTAGATCTAAACATGTAATCATTCTGTTGTACCCTGTTCTCATAAGACCAGTCATTGAGTACAGTATCCCCCTTGGCATGGACCTAGCCAGGTAAATGCAACAACTGGAGTGTCCACAAAGATTCCTTTCAAAAGTCCTATGCAGACCACCTCAACTGAGTATCCTATATTCTACTAAGAGGCAACCTATGCCTGGTCTACAAAGCATCCTGCTATCTAGCCCTAATGGATCTGTTGCACACCCATAAATCAAATAGCATTAGGAACATCCAATCTAAGGATCGAAACTTTGCCTGCAACATAAATAGGACATGCTGCAGGGACAGCTATATATCCCAGAGGCCCCCCTTTTCTGGAACAGGCTTCCCATCCATGTCAAGGAGAGTTCATCCCTGCACTTATTCAAGCAGAACTTGGATCAGTAGATGAGAACTCATAAATATACCCCTGGTCTTTTGTATTAGAGAAAGGGAGCTTTGTAAAGGGATGCACCCCCACAAGCTCTTAGGAACTAATACCAATCAAATTTTATTGGCAAACATGGCTAGGCTTAAAAAGGACCCCATGGATTGATAGTCCAATATTCTACTTTGATACTATGCAAGCTGAACCTCTGGCCTAACTGCCTTACTGGTCCTGATCCTATCCAAATAGATATTGATCTGCTCTGTGTCCTTATTTGATAATACTACCACCCACATCTGTATATCATCAGTGTAGTGGGGGATCCATCATCTAGTTGTTACTGGAAAGGATGCAAGGACCCCATTAAAATAAATTGGTCATAGTACTAGTCTTGGGAGGACTCCTGCTTTTACTTTAATCCACTAGCCAGTGCAACTACTATCCAGCAATGTGACCTACTAACCAACCATTGCTCAAACCACCTTATAATGCATTTCTTTATGTTACATCATTAGCAGTGCCAACATGTGACAAAGTATCAGAAGCTTTTGCAAAGTCAATGTAAATTGTCACTACAGAGAGACCCATATCTAATGCAAGGCTGACAGTATAATAAAAATTTGCAATACTACTTAAAGTAGAAATACCATCCATAAACCTGTGCTAAAAGTCTAACAAAAGTTTGTATTTATTGTCCTGGTTTAGTAGTACAATCAGACATTTGTCAAAGCTCTTATCAATGATTAACGTAAGGCTGATCCATCTGTAATTCTGAGTCAGATCTACCTGTCCTTCTTGTTTATGGGGACCATACTGTACAGCTTCCACTCAGCTGGAACTGAACCTTCCTAAAACACGTATTTAAGTGCTTTTTAACCATATTTATGAGATAGACTAAGAAGTTGTCTGGTCCTGTGCTTGAGGGCTTTTTAATCTTAACTTGTTCATAGGTTCATACTAGGCTATCTGCCCTAGGGCATTTATAAGCCTATCCCGATTGTGTTTGGCTTACGCCACCCCTTGATTTGAGTATACTGTGCCCTTTTTAAAGTTTAGTTTACTGTGCCTCTGTCTAATAGTGACATGGAAGTAATCCCTGGGACAAACCTACGATCCCCCATCCACTCATCAAGATTCTTCTTGAAGAGAGTCAGTGAGGTGCACTGCCTAACATGAATTGGAATTCTATTCCAGAGAGAAGGGAACCTCTGGGTTATTAATCTGTCCCTCCAGCATGTTCTATTTACCCAACTACCTACTAGCCAAATATCACAGACTACAACACATTAAATACTCTAACCTAAAAACTAGAAAACTATTTGACTTCTATTGTAAACTGCAACAGCCTAACCTTTTAACACTCCCCCACTCACTATTAGATGGAGACATTCACCCCAACCCTGGCCCAATCTATTCCCCTATTAATGCAAACAACAAACAAAACATAACTAAAATCCAAACACCTAACAAACCTACCAACTCACTCTTAATAGCACATCAAAACATACGTAGTATTTGCAATAAAATTGCACAGGTACAAGCCCTATTACAATCTCAACCATTTGATATCATGTTTATCAGAAACATGGCTAAAACCCACCATTAAAGATAATGAAATTACCCCACCTGGCTACAATATCTTCAGACTTGACCGTACTTCCAAAAAGGGAGGGGGTGTGGCAATCCTCTATAAAACAGAGCTACAAGTCAGCACCCTACATCCTAATTTACCTATAGACTCTTCTGCAGAAATAATAATCTGTAAACTTCAGGTAAACACAAGTAAAACCATAAATATTATCTGTGTTTATCTTCCCCCAGGAAATAACAGCAATATACTAGAGCATATCCTCAACTGGCTTTCTATTAATCTCCCACAAGAAACCATGGTCCTCTGCAACTTTAATATAGATTGGAATTCCTGTACTAATACTAATCCCTCTACCCACATTAACCTGTATGGCTTCTCACAACTTATAAACTCCCCTTCCAGAACTAATAGACTCAATAACAAAGAAAGTACCTTGGATTGGATACTTACTAATAATCCTCAGCAATCCTACACAACAGGAACCCTTCCAGATGATATAAGTGACCACTCACTTACATATATTATCAGACATAAAACCAACATAATATTCCCTAACACTCTCTGAACAATATGCTCTAAAAAGGAATTTAACCCAGAACCTTTCCAAACAGAACTAAAACAATGTAATTGGATACCATTAAAATATCTCCCTCTAAATGAAGCAGTGGAATACTTTAACTCCACATTCTTAGCCACCCTGGATCACCACGCTTCAATTCGCTCTATTAGAATTAAAGCTAAACCAGCCCCTTGGCTCACTAACAATACTAAACAAAAAATCCAACTTAGAAAAAAATCCTGGGCAAAATGGCATACAACTAAGAATGCAACAGACTGCCAAACCTTTAGAGAACATAGAAACAATACAAAAAAAGCCATACTTCTAGACAAAAATAATTATTATCTTCAGCTACAACAAACCTCTCTCAAAGAACCCCAAAAATTTTGGACTTCTATTAATAATCTTCTTTACCCAGGCCAACTAATAACACCTAACCCACTAGGCTCTAACCCTGAGAATCCCACACAAACAGCAAATGCCTTTAACTCTTTCTTCACTGATACCATCTAAACTCTAGCTAGCCACCTATCTCCTAACACATCTAATCTGACCACTTCCTCTACAAATCCACCTCCTCTATTTCTCTTCCAACCAGTATCTACCTCCTACATTTCCTCTCTTCTACATAAGTTAAAACCTACCACCCCCTCAGCTGACAAGCTCCCAGCAGAATTCTTGCAAAAAGGAGCTAAAGCCATTGCCTACCCTGTTTCTATTCTGATAAATAGAACAATAAGTGAAGGAACTGTCCCTTCAATATGGAAAATTTCACACATCATCCCACTACAGAAAGGTGGGAGCTCCAATGACTTTTCTAACTTTCGCCCCATAGCTTTACTTTCCCCTATCACAAAAATTATGGAAAAATGCATCCATAAACAACTACTCAACCACCTTCTCCAGAACAACCTACTCGCTAACTGTCAACATGGCTTCAGACCTTTCCATAGTACCACCACTGCACTGCTATCATTCACAAACAGCATCAACAATAATCGTAACAATAATTGTCTTTCATCTGCAGTCTTCATTGACCTATCCAAAGCTTATGACATGGTTAACCACCAACTACTACTCCATACACTGAATGCTCTCTCACTCGATCCTCTTGCCTTGGACTGGTTTACATCTTACCTTGATAGTCGTCACCAGGCTGTACTCTGGAAAAATAAACTATCCGATCACCTTCCTATCTCTCTCGGTGTCCCTCAAGGATCTATATTAGGCCCACTCTTATTTTCCATCTTCATTAATGACCTGCAAACAGCCATTCCTTACTCCACCTGCATTCAATATGCAGATGATTCTACCATAATCTGCTCAGCCTCTTCTCAAATTGAACTACAGTCTCTTACCCAAAAAGCATTCAACACTGTTGAACTATGGTTTTCTCAATGCTGCCTCCTTCTGAATCCCAAAAAAACTAAACTGCTACTCTTCTCACCAACCCAAAAGTCCACATCTTTACCTTTCAGTCTCACTTCTAGCAGTGGTACTCTTATCTCTCCTGACCCTACCACTAAACTTCTAGGAATAACAACAGACAACAATCTAAACTTTGATACTCACATAAACACTACAATAAAGTCAGTCAACGAAAAACTGGGATCCCTCTACAGAATTAAACCTTATCTTACACCAGCAGCTAAGACTGCTGTAGCCAGAACCCACCTAATATCCACCCTGCTTTACGCCTCTCCCATTTATACTAATCTCTCAAAGAACAACATCAGGAAACTAACTACTTCCTATAATAATATTGCTAGATTTGCTACAGGCTCTCCTTACAGAACCCATCACTGTCTAAATCTTAAACAATTAAACTGGCTTGAATTTCTTAATCAGCTTCAATATCACCAGCTTATAATAGCCCATAAGACTCTATATCTACCTAACAATAGCCCAGTACTCTCTAGCCTCATTAAACCTTATAAAAACCTCACATCTCTACGCTCCTCTAACAAACTGCTGATCAATACTACTAAACCCAACAACACAGCAGGTGAGTCGTTGTTCTCTAACTCTGTAGGAAAACTTTGGAATAAACTTCCCTCTGGAATCACATCTCAAACTTTTCTCTCACTTTTCAAAAGGAATTTGAAACTCTACCTTAACAATCACTGGCTATGTACCTGTACTAACCCTGACTAAATCTTCTCATATTCACTTATCCCACCTCATCCCTTACTAGCTACCTTTTATGTATCAATAAACTACATTATTGTATATATCTTACAAGTATATATCTACATCATACCTCAGTACCTTACAAAATGACCATGTTAATTCTACTCTGTACCTTACAAAATGACCATGGTAACACCAATTTGTACTATTTGAAGGAAAAAAAACAAAAAAAAACCCAACCTTTTTTGTAATATTGCTATCTCTATTATCTGTATAACTCCTGTTTTTAACTTTGTAAAGAAAATTTGTATTATTCTTGGAGCTTTTCTCCCCGGGCCTCTACTGAAAATGGACATGTCTCCAGCTAGACTAGCCCGGTCAACAAATGTAAAATAAATAAATAAAATAAATAAATTTCTGTGCTGAGGTTCAGGTCCCTCGAGCGCGTGGCTCTAAGGGATTTAGATTTACTGAGGTGGAGCATGTCCATTAATTCTGGGTTGGACATAGCTTTATATGTCAGGCATAGATCGCCTCAAAGTAGGCGGTATGCAACTGAGTAGAGCTGGAGTTTTTTTAACCGAGCAGCATATGGCATCTGTTTGACTCCCTTGATCCTCCTGGTGAGGTACTTTTGGGGTCTTTCTAATTGCTGCAGGTGTCTACATCCCAAAGGGGGCATTGTATTCTATGATGGACCTGATGAGGGATGAATAAAGGGGCGATTACCTCTCTTGATCTAGATGTGAATCCTTTCATGATGAGGTGGGCTATGTAGAAGGTCTTTCTAACCACTTTGGCAATGTGGTTGTCAAAGGAGAGATTGCTATCAACTTGGGTCCCCAGATCCCTAATTACTTTCTCTGTACTTAATGGGTTACCACCTATGTGGCAATCTGTGGGCACATTGTTTTTGCCAAAGGGTATGACTATACACTTTTTGGCATTTAGCTTTAGACCATGGCTCTGGCACAAGTTATCCGTCTCTGCGAGACCTTTTTGAAGGATGTTTGTGTCAGCTGGAGAGTCGATTATGACGCTCAGTTTGCAGTCATCTACGAACTTGGTGAGCCATAGTCCTCCCACATTGGCCTGTACCTCAGAAAAGTAAATACTGAACAAGAGAGGTCCCAGGACAGAACCTTGTGGAATACCACTTGTGACCGGTTTCGAGTCTGACATGGCTCCAGCAACTCTGACTCTGTGGGTTCTGTCTTTGAGCCAGTTTGCGACCCATCTTGTGACATAGGGGTTTATATTTAGGCTGGATAGCTTATCTATGATGCCCGAGTGGGGTATTGTGTCAAATGCCTTTGCAAGGTCCAGATAGGCTGTGTGGACTACCTTCCCTTCATCTATGGCCTTGGTGACTGTTTCGAAGAAGTCGACCAGGTTCAAAAGGCAGGATCTGCCCTTGACAAAGCCAAATTGGGTAGGATCTAGTGTCTGTAGGTCCCCAATGTCTTTGTTTATGAGTTCCATGATGATCCTCTCCATAGCCTTGCAGACTAGGCTAGTCAGGCTTATGGGGTGATAGTTTCCAGGGTCCGCAGAGGCGCCACCTTTGTGGAGTGGGACCACTATTGCTGTATGCCATTCTTTGAGCACATATCCTGTATTGAGGCTGAGATTGTACAGCAGTTTTACTTGAGGGATTAGTTCTTCTTGGAGTTCATGTAGGATGCAACCCGGGACGCCATCTGGTCCCATGGAAGCAGACCTCCCAACCGTTCCAAATTACTCGTGTTTTACAGAGTTTTGGGGTCCAAATGAAGGGGTGCCACGATTCCCGATTGGCACCCTTTCATTTCCGATTTTTCTTTTCTTTTTTAGAATTTCGCGCTGTCGGAGCTGACTTCATCACATGCGCGATGACGTCAGCACCGTCAGGCTACCAGCCAGTCGGAATTGAGCTCAAGGATCTCGCATCATCATTTTAGGCTGGCGGTTTTAACGGCGGGAATGCGAGCCCACGGATTTCATGGCAGCAGCAAAGGGGCCGGGATGCAAGCCCACGGATTTAATGGCAGCAGCAGCAGCAGCAAGGGGGCCGGGGATATAGCGAGCCGGGAATGCGAGAACCGGGATTTATGGCGGCAAGTCGGGCAACAGAAGAGGCCGAGCACTACTACTCAGGGTAGGAGAGTGTGTGTGTGTGTGTGTGTGTGTGTGTGTGTGTGTGTGTGTGTGTGTGTGTGTGTGTGTGTGTGTGTGTGTGTGTGTGTGTGTGTGTGTGTGTGTGTGTGTGTACACTCTCTGCCCAGCCAGTACAGTTTATACAAGGTTCAGAAAGACTTTCCCCTGACAGCCTGAGTTCAAAGAATGCAGCAGGTTCAGGTGATGCAGAGGGACAAAGGATAAGAGTCTCACTCTTTTTGCATTTCTGGTATTTTTTTCTGTAGCTTGGCACTCAGCATATCAGTAGGTAGCTAACTGAAACTCTTTCTGTTCCCCATGTTAATTTCCCTTGTTAAAGCACTTACATTGCCCTGATAATGCTCTTCACATATCACACATACAAATAAGCAGAACACCTCTGAGAATGGCTAAACTGTATGCCAGGTACCAGGCAATGATCAAATGCAGAGCTGACATACATGACATATATGATGAATGATGCATAACACGAATGGGAGTTTGGACAGGATGCCCCAGGGAGAAAGGACGGAAAGTTTTAAGCAGCATCTGAAGCACTAACCTCTTTCCAAATTTAAAATGAAATGCTGTTGCATTTTTTTCTTGCCAGATTTTTGTTTTTTGAATATGAAAGTCTTAAATTTTGTCACTACTCACAATCATTAAACTGCCAGGAAATGGATTAAATGCAACATGACTGTAGATAGAGACTTATATCACTTGTTTCATGCCTTGTCTTCCAAAGCTGAATTTGTCAAAAATATATGAGGCCTAACTGACAAATTGTCAGCTATCTGCCTCTATGTATTTTAACTGAATGTTTTCTTTATACTTGAAATGAGGAGGTAAAATCCAACAGAGTTTCATGGTTATAGAAATTAAGGACAGAATCTCAAAAGTTTGCTCAAAATTCCTCCTGGTTCATCTACCAAAGATCCCAAAAGATAAAGAATAAATTAAACAACACGAACAGTGACATAATCTGAGTATCCTTGGCTACACCAGTTTTAATAGACAGAGGGTTAAAAGTTGTAACTATTGTTATTTGCTATATACATTTCTTTCAGCTCGACATAAATTTCAGATTTCCATATGTTTGTTAATTTTTTTAAGTGTCCACCAATATTCACATCTTAACACTTCCTGCCCTAATGTATTCAACCTTAAAGTACAAGTCTATGGAGATGACATTTGTTTCAGTAGTTTGGTGAAAGTTGAGTAATGATCTAATCTGTTCTACAGCTGGTTAATGAATTTAACACCGACCTATTACTAATAAATATTTTAAGCTAGTTGCCATGAAATATGAACTATAAAACTGCAAACGTTCATAAATGTGTGATTATACAAAGAGTATGACCTTAAATTCATATCTATTTTAATGATTTCTCAGCTGTCTGCTTGCGTAATTACAAACACTGAATTGTGTCAGTGATAAAAATAGCTCTACTTCATAAGGCTTCTTTAACATATGGTGTCATAATAATTCAAAGTGATAAACTTTAAGGAGGTAAAGCCAGCAAAGAGGGATAATGTTTTGACATCATTTTTGTACTAATTCTCTTGAATAGTGTAACTTTTATTACTTAATGAGTTATTCATGCTCTTTGCGTGTACATTTTTTATGAGATTCACAATGGATTTCATTGTAGAAGTAAAGAAGTATGCACAGTGTTTATGGTAAATTGGGTGAAATAGCCAGGTAATGGGATATTGGAATGGCTGCAGGGGGACTCTGTTGCCATATTTTGGTTGTCTGTTCTTCAGTTTGCATTTGAAAGCTGGCATCTCACAATTCCATTAGAGTGGGCGGGGTTAATTATGTATGCATATTTTATGTTAATCAGCATACAGATTTGTACCTATTTTTCATGGGCCTTGTCCAGATTTTTGATGTTTCCAGGTTGAGAAGTATGCATGGAAGCAGTGTTTTTTGCTTTGGAGAGGGCGGCCTTCACCTGTGCATCAGAGATGTTTGGGAGGCTGCACTCTGCCGGGATAGATATTTGCTCTTTTGGGGGGGAGGGGGTGGAGAAGTTTGCACTGAACCTGTCTGCCAGGATATTGGCGATGTCTGTGGGTTCAGTGTATTTTTTGTCACTTAAAATCAACTCAGAACAAGTCTGGGAGTTGCATCCCAGGTTCCTAACATAACTGAAAAAAGCCTTATGATTGTCTTTAGTGTCCTGTGCAATTTTTCTCTCGAAGCTGGCCTTGGAGGATTTTATGAGGGATCGTAATTTTTTGCTAGTACTGATCAGAGATGCCTTCCCTTTTAGGGATTTTGCTCTATCATGTAGTAGCTTCCTCCTTCTGTTGTACAGTTTATTTATGGCTGGGGTCCACCAGACTGGACGCCTGCCTTTGGATGATTGGTTCTGTTCTGATTGTGAATCAGAAAACTGAATTTGTATGTATAACTGAGCAAGGAGTCCTCTAAGTCATACTTCGGTGTGGTCAGACTACTATGTAGAGACAAAGTCACTTCAGAAATGTACTAACTAAAAATTCTTGCAAGAGAATATGAGCAGGATATAAACACAGAATTCTGTATCAGCTGCAGGATACAAACACAGAATTCTGTATCAGCTGCAGGATACAAACACAGAATTCTGTATCAGCTGCAGGATACAAACACAGAATTCTGTATCAGCTGCAGGATATAAACACAGAATTCTGTACCAGCTGCAGGATACAAACACAGAATTCTGTACCAGTGGTAGGATACAAATGCAGAATTCTGTATCAGCTGCAGGATACAAACACAGAATTCTGTATCAGTGGCAGGCTACAAACACAGAATTATTTATCAGTGATCCAACAGAAGGATATAGCTGCTTTTGAGAATTAACATATCTATAATACTTTTTGCTGTCTTTTTTTTTGTCACCAGCTCTTCCTAAAATTTTTGTTAAACTGACAAAATTGCCATTTTCAATTCCGTAGTTGCTTCATTTAACTTTTGTTTATACCCATTTTGTGTTTTTGTATACATCAAGTCAATGCCTTTTCACCCTAATTTCCTAAGGAACATGTTCTACCACACCAGTGAAGAATCTTCCCAATACTTGATTTTTTTCTTTCTTTCTTTCTGTCTTTCTTTCTTTCAGCCTAGTTTAAATGTATCATTACGCACCTAGTAATTTAGTCTCTCACTCTGCACCACAGTCTGCACAAATCCTGTCAGTTAATACCATCGGTGCAGACATTAAATTCCTATGCATGTAGGTTTTTGTAATAATTCTCTGATATTCATAAATGTTTATTTATTTATTTGAATTTGTTTACCAGGACAGACGAATTTCAGTCTAAGTCTGAGGTCCATAACTGATCACAGTCTGCACAAATCCCATTAGTTAATGCCATCACTGCAGACACTAAATTTACAAAAAGTGGCCACAGTGGAGCAGTGGTTAGCATTGCCACCTCACAGCAAGAGGTTCTCCGGTTCGATCCTCGCTGGGATGCCTTCTGTGCGGAGTCTGCATGTCCTCCCTGTGGTTGAGTGGGTTTCTTCCGGGTGCTCCGGTTTCCTCCCACATCCCAAAGCAGGTAGATTGGACACTCTACAATTGGACCTAGGTGTGAGTGTGTGCATGTGTGTGCCTTCTGTGGAAGGTTGGGCACCGGGCTGGCAACTTGACACCGTAAAACTCCACTGCCAATCATGAGCGGACAAGGTAATCCGCTGTGGCGACCCCTAACCAGGGAAAGCCAGAAGAAGAAGTAAGTTAAACAGTCCATGTAATTAAACAAGTGTGTTTAGATGTTCAATTATGTACTTTTCTGACAATGGAAATTCCTGGGACACCAGGACATGAAGGCACTTTTCTCCTCTGTTGAAGCATCAAAAACAAAATTGTTCCTAGCAGTTAACAGAAGCCATTAGATAATAGGCACATCTCTAGTACTACAAAGCAAAAGACCCTTACTTTTCCTTTCTGACAATAGAAATATGAGTAGTCCTTACATATTGCCTGTCTGCAATGCTGATAACAGAGTGATTCATGGGTAATACAGCCATTAGAAAATGGGATGGTGGCAGGCAACATCAGGATGAGTCACTTAAAGGGACTAGGGTTACCACCTGTCCCACTTTGCGAGGAATAGTCCCTCTTTTGGGCAGTTGTGTCCTGACAAAAATTATTAAAAATGGTAAATGTTCTGAGATTGTAGGACATAATTATGTCCCATATTTTATGTAATAGTTGCATAAAATAGTTGTTTCTGTATCTAAAATAACTAAATGTTACAAGAAACAGAATAAACAACTAAACTGCTACAAGAATAAGCTTTTATTTAGGTAAACAAGTTAAGTTCTATCCTTTATACTGACCATGGGTATGTGTCGACCTGTAAAATCTGATGTGTGTCCCGAAAATGTCCCGCTTTGGCCATTTGAAAAGGTGGCAACCCTAAAAGGAACTGCACACAATGTTCCTGTCAATCAGTGGTGCAACAACAGCGTGTTCTTTAACCCACGCAGATGTTAGAACTGAAATTCTAAGTTCTTATCATCTCTGGTCAAGTCTGCTTGTGTTCACCTAGAATGAATCGCACAACCTCAAAGCTGTGCAATAGATGGGATTTTTTTCAGTGACTTCAAATGTCATTCTTGAACAGGAATATTATACATTCTCATACCATTATACATAACGCCTCTATGATGGACACTTTTGCTCTGTTCTTCCATCTTCAAAGTCAGACAACTCCCTGGTCCATGGTTATGGCAGGGAGCGATTTATAAATATTTTTCCTTCGGTTGGTTTTACTGTGTACCAGGGTACATTAGCATAGCATGATTATGTAGGAATAAAGGGCAGCAATGATTCTCATTTGCTGAAGCACTCTTACATCATTGCTGGGAGTGGGGACTGTGGGTAATTGTGGTAGAAGGTTTGCTTGCACCCCAGGAAAGTTTGCTGCCAGTATTTTTTTCTAACATGTAAAGGAGGTTTTTATTTATTTATTTCTTAATTTATTTATTTATTTGCGCATGTTTTACTTTATTGTTGATATGTTGCTTAACTCTAGTGTCTGAGCAACTCATCAACTGGAAAAACAGGGAAATTAGATCGCTGCAGTTCCAGGCACAGCCTCGATTGCATTTGCATGGTTTTCATCTGATACGTTGCCTCCTTAACTTTACTACACAGTCAGAATTGCATTTATGAATTGTCATCTGAACTGGAGTGGAGGTCATTTATGTGTGCAGTCTATACATGAAGTACAGTGCTTATATAATTGGTAAAATTATGGCAGAACATTTATGAATCACAAAGGTCTTTGGTATGCCATATTATGGCATACCAGCCCTGTTCCCTGGTGCACTTTGTTTATGAATAGGACCCATAAAAAGTAGCTGTATAGCTTATCTTGGTAGCGTTAGGCAT
This sequence comes from Protopterus annectens, assembly GCF_019279795.1. Classification (NCBI taxonomy): domain Eukaryota; kingdom Metazoa; phylum Chordata; order Ceratodontiformes; family Protopteridae; genus Protopterus; species Protopterus annectens. Next base: position 1,087,195,234 of record NC_056727.1, on the reverse strand, counting down.
GGAATAGTATAATATGCAATGATTAGACTTGACCAGTGGCTGTAAATATTCAGTATGTGTAACAAGACCCGGGGTATTCAGGAAGATCAAAGACGGTATGAATCATGAGTGGGGAGAAAACTAGCTGATAAAAGTTATTTGCATTCATGAAGTAAATATATTTAGCCTCACATTGTGAGCCTGTAGATCAGTTAACCCTATGTATTTGTCAGTATTAAAATTCACCCAATATAAGCATTGGATCATTCCCCACCTGACCAAATAAAAACTCTTGAAAGAGAAGTTGATCTACATATAGTCCTAGTTTCCAAGAACAGATAACATATCAGATTATGGGAAAATAGCTAATATTTAAAATATTAATGATCATAATTTCAGTATCATGTACAAGTCTACAGAAGCACTGCCAGTACATCTTTGTTTTTTGCAGACAGTTGGTAAGGAAGGCTACACTATGGGGTTAAAGGTGTGGACTAGTCAAAGATAAAAAAAAAAAATACTTAAATGCACTGCTCAGCAGAACATTGCTGAGAAAAGACAGTGTAAGACTTTATGGTTTTACCACATGATGGATATTATTAAAATAACAAAATCTGTGGATCTTCTAGAAACCAGTCCACATTTCACAGTAACTTAGTGATACAGCAACACTCTATATTAGCTACACATGTGGATGCAAAAGTGCTCCTGCCTAGTGGACGCCAGTATATAATCCAGGTCCCTGGTTTGCTGAGAATGCAAATTATCCTTCATCTATATACATAGAAAATGTAGCCTTATCTTTGTAAATTATCTATATGTGGAGAAGTGAGTTCCTGATGGTGATCTCAGTGTACAAAGACAATCCACCATGGATGCAAAGGAGGTCTGTTTCTGCGTGATCAGAATTTGGGATGCTTCACTTATATGAATCACACTAACGTCTAGACCACGCACATAGGATGGGACAATGCATGCACACCATAATGTACACTATTATAAGTCTTGCTGTCCATTTTAATGTAAAACTCGAATATTTACTTTTTCTTACAGTAACAGTAAAAACAAATGATTACATTAATTAGCAGGGAGTGCGTTGATATAACCAGTCCACATGGGGAGTACACAAAGTAGGAGGGTCTTGCCCTTTGTATAAAACAATGATTTAGGATAATACCAAATTATGATCTTCTGATTGGAATTTTGTGCAGTCACAGTGGAATATCTGTTATGTTTGAGCAGCTCTACCAGAAAAAGAAGGAATTAAGATAACGTCGAGAAGTTAAAATGGCAAGAAAATAGCAAAGTCATAAAGGCAGGCAAAATATCATGAATCGATACATTACTAATAAAAAGAGACACATCAGCAATGCAATCATTACTGACAGTGCCAATAGCTCAGTGGGTTGCCTAATCACTTTTGATGCTGAGAATTTCCAATTTACTGTACTTCTATTCCCATATCTAATGCTTGGTTAATATTCCATGACTGTTGCTGTAGTGAAGCATTAGAGGAGTACAGCACTTCTGAGACACAAACCTTTAGGTAAGATGTTAAACTGAGGTTCTATCAGACAGAGCTGATGGTAACTTAGAGGACAACAAAATGGAGGCTTCCCATCACTTAGACAGTGCTGTCCTGTGATCAGGTAATATGTTGACATGTCGTAGTAGGCAAAGACAGACAGATAGAGGGACTCCACTGCTCTGATCAGCCATAGGAATGCTGTGCAGGCCTTATTAGGCATAGATCATATTCAGTGCTTAATCTATAGTCCATTGGTATGTGCAGGGTCACAGTTGAAGGATGGAATAGTTGCTGAACCTATCCAAGCACAGCTATCCCAAGTGTCTATGGAAGGCGCTATATCACTGTATTCCTCACTGTGGAAGCCGAGGGAATGGATCACTTCACCTTGTGTTTGTTTATCCTCTCTTAAGACAGAAGGGACAATTCACACACAATGTTTACCAGTAAAAGAAAACCTACAGTTGTGGATCATGGAGGGACTCAGGATGACACTATGGCAGTTTGCAGAGATAATGAGACTGAGAGGGAAAGGAAGCCCAATAATGTGGAAATGGGATATACATTTCTCTCATGACACAGTTATAGACAAGGTTTATAACTGGAGACAGTGTAACTTGCTGATGAAATATAGATAGGAGGTAGAAATGCAAAGAGTGGAGGCTAGAGATGACAAATACAGGTAATACTGTCTTACATACAAAAGGTGCTCAACAATATAAATGTATTTTTTGACAACAGGGGTTATTCGACCTCAATGCACAATCAGCATGCAGTGGTGTCCATTATGCACTACAGTACCCTCCAAATACACACATGACTATGTTGCTCAATCATAATACTTTTAGAATGCAGGCTGCTTTATGTGCCTTTAAACAATAATATTGTTGGGGCTAAATGGTGGCCGACAAAGACTTGCAAAACAGCACACCTACTATATCTGCCATGAACCTCTAGTTTTTACTTGCTAAATTGCTTGAGGCTGCAGAAATGTTACTTCCTTGTAAATGTGGAATTAGTAATAGATTACCCACAAAGGCGTGCATGTTTTTTCATTACAAGGTTCAGCACATGCTTGTGTATAAACAATGACCAGGATTCAGAAACATTTATATCAATGTGGTAAGCAACTATGTATGATGAATGGCCACATGCAAGATGTGACTCAGAAACACTATGAGATCAAGTAGCTTAGACTGAGCACAATAATATAATGAGTAACTTTATTAAAATGAGCTGCTTCTTATACAGAAATGTGCAAAACAAGATGGTGGGGCAATTCAGAGATGTAAATAGGTCAAGACACCATGAGCAAATGCTAGTTTTAATAACTACAGTTAATTCTCTCGTACATGCAGGGGAGAAGTAGAGCTAAGCTCAGGGGGATCTATATTATGTTGTCAAAAGACATGTTCATCAAACACGTCTTCATCGACACATAAACATCGAACACAGTAATTGCCAAATGGCCACTTCAATTAATTTTTCCCAGAGGAAGAAATACTTGGCCGTCATTGGGGATTTACCCTTTTCCCCACTGTAGTGCGATCTCAGAAATGGTATATTTAGTTAGGGGGTGCGGGGGCACAGCCCCCTACATTGGGGGGTGTGGGGGGGCAAAGCCCTCCACTATGTAGGGTTTGAATGTTTGTTTTGTGTTTGTTTAACCAAGTCATTTTTTCCCATGGGAAAAAATTCGCTGAAGTGGCCATTTGGTGATTACTGTGTTCGATGTTTATGTGTCGATAAAGACGTTTTCGATGAATATGTCTTTCGGCAAAATAATATAGACCCTCCTAGGGTTATCACTTCATTAATTAACACATACTGTATATAAAACAGGCTGTCATTGCCACTATGTGCTATTGTGGTGCATTTCCTCGCCTTTGGATGTGCTGAGCCATCTGGCTATGCTTAACATTTCTTGGCTTTCACTACACTGATATTGCTCCTATAGATAAAGATACCAGACAGGAGGTGGTAGATACATGGCAGAATTATCTATAGGCTTGTGGGAGTGGTGTAATATTCCTCCTACTTCATACCAAGGTATGTGTGGCTTTACATATACTAGCTACAGGAACCTTTCATTGACAAGCAGGGGACACAGTGAGGATATCCCAGGCATTTGCCACGAGAATGCTACATCAGTTTCTTGATGTTATACTTCAGCATGTGGAGTGCATATGTGATTGTCATGATTCTCAGATGATAAAGCAAATACTATGGGTGTTTTCCATGAAAGAAACTATTTTCCTGAAATGCTGGGGCCCACAGACTATACCCACATTGAAATAAAAGGCCTAATTGGAGAGCTAGGAAAAAGATAAGTCAACTGTAAAAGTGATCACTTGTCAGGTGGTGTGTAATGCACAGCAACATACCATATATCTACAGGCTACCCATAAAGTTTCTGTGACTCCCACAGATAGTAACATGGTCCTGACAAGATGTAGGTTTGTTGTGGAACTATGATTGTCTTCCAGAAGCAGATGTACTACTACCTCTTCTACACCCTTGCTTAGCCACAGGTACCTCCATAACAGCAGCCTATCTGTCCCTGAAGGAGTGACCTCAGCACAAGAGCTTGTAGTAATTGGTTGTTTTGAACCATTTCCAGCTCTTTTGAAGGCCCCTGTTTAAAATCCACCCCTAAGCATTTTATTCTGGCTATACTACTCAGAAACAGCTCCTCGTGGTCCTGCAGAGTGGTGCTAGCAGCAGAGAACTGAGAAAAGCGACTACTTTCCAGATCTAAGTATTTTTTGCTGTTTTTACCTGAGAGACCTTCATTTTCTTACTTTGAGCAAGTTTATACTACTTTATTACCTGTTTTTTGCATTGTACATTATCTGCACTTAAAGTTACATTTGGTCAAAAGTTTGTTGTTAAATTTAACTGTTGAGGCTACCCACTAAAGTGAGTTAGCCTGTGTAAGTGATTTATTACTGTTTTTCCTGCATTTCTGTGTACTTTCTAACTTAAAAAACAAAAAAAAAAACGAAAAAATCCTTGTTTTCCCACCTTTCCTGACTAGTTTAGACCAGTATACAGGCTTTGCTGTATTCTGGACTGTGGTGTAGTTCCTGTGTTGTCCATTGCCTTACTTGGATTGAAGGAGGTTTCTTTGCTCACCAGTGGGAGTGGGGAGCCTTGAGCAGCCTATCTGTCCCTGAAGGAGTGACCTCAGCACAAACGCTTGTAGTAATTGGTTGTTTTGGACCATTTCCAGCTCTTTTGAAGTTCCCTGTTTAAAATCCGCCCCTGAGCGTTTTTTTCAGGCTATACTACTCAGAAACAGCTCCTCGTGGTCCTGCAGAGTGGTGCTAGCAGCAGAGAACTGAGAAAAGCGACTACCTTCCTGATCTAAGTATTTTTTTGCTGTTTTTACCTGAGAGACCTTCATTTTCTGACTTTGAACAAGTTTATACTGCTTTATTACCTGTTTTTTGCATTGTACATTATCTGCACTTAAAATTACATTTGGTCGAAAGTTTGTTGTTAAATTTAACTGTTGAGGCTACCCACTAAAGTGAGCTAGCCTGTGTAAGTGATTTATTACTGTTTTTCCTGCATTTCTGTGTACTTTTTAACTTAAAAAACAAAAAAAAAAAACAAAACAAATCCTTGTTTTCCCGCATTTCTTGAATAGTTTAGACCAGTATACAGGCTTTGCTGTATTCTGGACTGTGGTGTAGTTCCTGTGTTGTCCATTGCCTTACTTGGATAGAAGGAAGTTTTTTGCTCACCAGTGGGAGTGGGGAGCCTTGAGCAGCCTATCTGTCCCTGAAGGAGTGACCTCAGCACAAGAGCTTGTAGTAATTGGTCGTTTTGGACCATTTTCAGCTCTTTTGAAGTTCCCTGTTTAAAATCCGCGTTTGCATGGCTTTGCACGATTGTGCGCATAGCGCAGTGCCGGTTAAACAGTCTTAAACTATTCCTGGCTCCGCCAAGTCTGCACTTCAATTTTTCCCTTAAGAAAGCTCTACTTTCAACAAAATCAGTCTATTCGCTTTATCATAATCCTAGCACTTGCTCCAAAAACCTTTCTTTTAAGTGAAGCACCCTTAAACTAACGTAAGCACTACATCCACCTACAACCCATGCTAATACCCACTTCCCTTCAACGTCCTCTCTCTGACCCAGTTACACATCACCCCCTTATACTATTCTGGCATGTCGAGTGGCATATTACTGACGTCCTCTCCAGTTCAGCTGGTTAATCTGGGAATCCTGAGACAATGTTACAATTGTCTCATGTACACAGACAACCCTCTCCTCCTCCCAACAAACACAAACACATGTGAGAGATGCAACTATATAGCCAAACTGGAGGCTGACCTCTCTCAACACAGGACTAGCAAGACCAAACAGGAGGAGAAGGTAACCACACACACACAACAAACCCAGTCTCACATAAACCGACCACAACTGCAAACCAAACACATAGTAACACAAAGACATACTCGGAGGCTCTAATAAAAAACTTACCAAAACAACAGAGGCTCCAAAAGCAGACATCCAAGAAAACACCACCTCAAAACTCTGCACAAGCAACACATAGTACACAAAGTCAGTGTCCCAAACAATCACAGCCCTTAAGGTGAAACACCTTGCCTGATACACTAGTAATAGGTGACTCTATAGTCAGACACACTAACGTCCCACTTACCAGGCTGAACAAAGAGAGGGTAACGGTGAGCTGCCTGTCGGGAGCTAGGATCCACCACATAACACAAGCACTCAGATCACTCCAAAGCAAGTACAAATATGACTCCATCATTGTCCATGCCGGTGTGAATGACCTGAGACGTACCTCCTTGGACTACATGAAAAGAGACATAGAGGAGCTCTCTGATTATGTAGCCCAGGCCGGTATGACCCTGACCCTGAGCAGCATCTTGCCCTCACCAAGAATGATGCCACAATACAAAGACAAGATGATCAACTTTAATAATTGGCTCAATTACTGGTGTCATTCTAGGGGGATCCAATGTCTGTCTGCTTGGGATGACATGCTGGACAAGCCACGCTGCTTCGCAAGGGATGGCTTGCACCTGTCACCACTGGGCTTCCGGATATTGGCTAAGGCTCTTGCCAACCCCATAGTGCTTTTTTTAGGCAAGGCTCAAAAGACAAACCCACCACTTTAGAAAAAAATAAAGGAAAAAAACTAAGGGTAATGCTGCTCAACACCAGAAGTCTAAATCTCAAGATGCAGGCTCTCGAAGCACTCCTCAGTATGGAGAGCATCGATGTCTGAGCAGTAACTGAAACCTGGTTCAAGGCTCCTAAGAGCACCCCAGCCCTACCAGGTTATACCTCGTATCATGCATTTCGGCCCCAAAACCTGGGCCGAACCACAAAAGGAGCGGGAGTGTCCATATTCATTGAAGACACCCACACCTCCAGGTTAGTGGCAATGCACGAAGCATCGGAGACCATCCACGTGCAACTAACCATAGGCAAAACTGCCATACAACTTGTAGCATGCTACAGAACACCCTTGCTATCTCAGGAACTCCATTCAGCCTTCTTGAAGACACTGGAGGATATGAATGTCTCACCAAATACCATCATATTGGGAGACTTCAACTACCCAAACATAGACTGGGTGCATTACTCAAGCCCCAGCACCCTAGCCCAAAGGTTCCTGGAATTCATAGGTTCATAGGTTCATACTAGGCTATCTGCCCTAGGGCATTTATAAGCCTAGCCAGAATGTGTTTGGCTTTCGCCACCCATTTTAAATTTATTTTGCTAAGCCCTTTTTCGAGGTTAGTATACTGTGCCTCTGTCTAACAGTAACACAGAAGTGATACCCGGGGTAAACCTACAATCTCCCATCCACTCATCAAGATTCCTCTTGAAGAGAGTCAATAAGGGACTCTGCCTAACCTGGACTGGGATTTTATTCCAGAGTGAAGGGAGCCTCTGGGTTATGAATCTGTCCCTCCAGCATGTCCTATTTATTTCAGTGCTGAGGTTCAAGTCTCTCGAGTGCGTAGCTCGATGGGATTTGGATTTTCTGAGGTGCAGCATGTCCATTAATTCCGTGTTGGACTTGGCTTTATATGTCAGGCACAGATCACCTCTGAACAGGCGGTATGCCACTGAGTAGAGCTGGAGTTTCTTTAACCGGGCAGCATATGGCATCTGTTTGAGTCCTTTGATCCTCTTCGTGAGGTACTTTTGGGGTCTTTCCAGTTGCTGCAGGTGTCTGGTAAGGTACATCCCAAAAGGGGCATTGTACTCAATTATGGGCCTGATGAGGGATGTGTAAAGAGGCACAATGACCTCCCCTGATCTAGATGTGAATCCCTTCATGATTAGGTGGGCTATATAAAATGTTTTTCTAACCACTTTGGCCACGTGGTTGTCAAATGAGAGATTGCTATCAACTTGGGTCCCCAGGTCCGTAATTACTTCTTCTGTACTTAATGGATTACCACCTATGTGGTAATTTGTGGGCACTTTGTTTTTGCCAAAGGGGATGACTATACAATTTTTGGCATTTAGCTTGAGGCCATGGCTCTGGCACCAGTTGTCTGTTTCTATGAGTCCCTTTTGGAGGATGCTGTGTCAGCTGGAGAGTCGATTATGGTGCCCAGTTTGCAGTCATCTGCGAACTTGGTCAGCCACAGTCCTTCCATGTTGGCCTGTACCTCCGTGAAATATATACTGAACAAGAGAGGTCCCAGGACTGAGCCTTGTGGGACACCACTTGTAACTGGTTTGGAACCTGACATGGTTCCAGCAATTCTAACCATGTGGGTTCTGTCCTTGAGCCAGTTTGCAATCCATCTAGTGACATAGGGGTTTATATTTAAACTGGTGAGCTTATCTATAATGCCCAAGTGGGGTTTTGTACCGAAGGCTTTTGCGAGGTCCAGATAGGCTGTGTGGACCACCTTCCCCTCGTCAATGGCCTTGGTGACTGTTTCAAAGAAATCAACCAGGTTTAAGAGGCAGGATCTGCCCTTAACAAAGCCAAACTGGGTAGGATCCAGTGTCTGTAGGTCCCCAATATCTTTATTTATGAGGTCCATGATGATCCTTTCCATAGCTTTGCAGACCAAGCTAGTCAGGCTTATGGGGCGATAGTTTCCAGGATCCATTGAGGCACCACCTTTATGGAGAGGGACCACTGTTGCTGCACGCCACTCTCTGGGCACATATCCTGTAGTAAGGCTGAAATTGAACAGTAGTTTTATGTTTGGGTTTAGCTCTTCTTGGAGTTCATGTAGCGCAGCCGGGACACCATCTGGTCCCATTGATGCTGTGTTTTTGCTTTGGAGAGGCGGCTCTTACCTGAGCATCTGAGATGTCAGGGGCAGCACTCTGCTGGGATAGATATTTGCCCTTTTGGTGGGGAGGAGTTTGCACTGAACCTGTCAGCTAGGATGTTGGCAATGTCTGTGGGTTCAGTGTATTTTTTGTCATTTTGGACTAATTCTGAGCATATCTGGGAATTACCACCCAGGTTCCTAACATAACTAAGGAAAGCCTTGTGATTATCCTTAGTGTCCTGTGCAATTTCCTCTTGAAGCTGGCCTTAGACAATTTTATGAGTGCCCGTAGATTTTGCTAATACTGATCAGTGATGCCTTCCCTTTTTGGGATTTTTCTCTATCATTTAGTAGCTTCCTCCTTCTATTGTATAGTTTGTTTATGGCTGGGGTCCACCAGACAGGGCGTCTGCCTTTGGAGGATTGGGTCTTGGTTTTATTTGGGATCGCATGATCCATGCATTCCTGAAGGTGTTCATAGAATGCGTTTATAAAGGATTCTGCAGTCTGGGCCATATTTTCCACAGGCCCGGGGGCTTTGAAGGATTCCACCTCGGTTTTGAGGAGTGTGAAATTTGCTTTAGAGAAGTTTTTCACTGTGGTTTTCTGGGCAGGGGGTGGGGTCGGGATGTGAATATCCAGTGAGATTAGTTTATGGTCTGATCTCATCAACTCAAATGCGATGGAACAACTATTCACCTCCCCCACAAGGGGAAATAATATACTTGATGTGATCATCACAAACATGGGGACAAAATGCTCAACACCGGAAGTATACCCCTTAATAGCGAGATCAGATCATAAACTAATAACCCTAGATATTCATATCCCACCTCCACCCCCAGCACAAAAGACCACAGTGAGAAACTTCTCAAAAGCCGACCTTACACTCCTTAGGACTGAAATGGTATCCTTCAACACCCTGGGCCAGTGGAAACCACATCCCACACTGTTGAATCCTTCACAAATGCTTTCTACGGGCATCTCCAAGAATGCATGGATCATGCAATCTTAAATAAAACCAAGACCCTTTCCACCAAAGGCAAGCATCCTATCTGGTGGACCCCAGCCATAAACAAACTTTATAACAAGAGAAGGAAGCTACTGCAAGACAGATCAAAATCCCATAAAGGGAAGGCATCCCTGATCAGCACTAACAAAAAAACTACGTTTGCTAATAAAATCATCAAAGGCCAACTTTGAGAGAAAAATCGCTAAGGACACTAAAGGTAATCACAAGGCCTTCTTCAATTATGTTAGAAACCTGGGTGGAAACCCTCAGATATCTGCAGAGTTAGTTCATAACGGCAAAAAATACACTGAACCCACAGATATTGCCAACATACTGGCAGACAGGTTCAGTGCAAATTTCTCCCCTCCCTCTCCCCCAAAAGATGAAATAAATACCTCAGCTGAATGCAACCTTCCTGAAATCTCAGATGTCCAGGTGAGAGCTGCCCTCAGCAAAGCAAAAAATACAGCATCCATGGGACCTGACGGTGTCCCAGGTTGCATGCTACGTGAACTCCTAGAGGAGCTAAACCCGCACATAAGAACGCTGTTTAATCTTAGCCTTGCTACAGGATACGTCCCTGAACACTGGCGTACAGCTACAGTGGTCCCACTCCACATGGGTGGCACCTCTATAGACCCTAGAAACTACCGCCCCATAAGCTTGACCAGCCTGGTCTGCAAAGCTATGGAAAGGATCATTATGGAACTCATAAACAAAGACATCGAGGACCTGCAGACAATTGACCCTACCCAGTTCGGCTTTGTAAAAGGCAGATCCTGTCTTTTAAACCTGGTGGATTTGTTTGAAACAGTCACTAGAGCCATCGATGAAGGCAAAGAAGTTCATACAGCCTACCTGGATCTGGCAAAAGCCTTCGACACAATACCCCACTCAGGCATCATCGACAAGTTCAACAGCTTAAATGTAAACCCATTTGTCACAAGATGGGTTGCAAATTGGCTAAAGGACAGAACCCAAAAAGTCAGAATAGCTGGAGCTATGTCAGACTCTAAGCCAGTCACAAGTGAAGTCCCACAGGGCTCTGTCTTGGGACCCCTCTTGTTCGGCATTTATTTCTCAGATTTGCAGGGAAACATAGGGGGGTTGTGGCTGACAAAGTTCGCAGACAACTGCAAACTAGGCGCCATAGTCGACACACCAGCTGACACATGCATCCTCCAGAAGGGCCTCACAGAAACAGACGACTGGTGCCAGAGTCATGGCCTTAAACTAAATGCCAAAAATGTATAGTCATCCCTTTGGAAAAAAACAAAGTACCCACAAATTACCACATAGGTGGTAACCCGAAATGCGGAAAAAGTAATCAGAGACCTGGGGACCCAAGTTGACAGTGACCTCTCATTTGACACCCATGTCGCCAAAGTGGTTAGAAAGACCTTCTACCTTGCCCACCTTATCATGAAGGGATTCACATCCAGATCAAAGGATGTCATTGTACCCTTATATTCCTCCCTTATCAGGCCTATGATTGAGTACAATGCCCCATTTGGTATGTACCTCACCCGGCACCTGCAGCAGCTGGAGAGAGCCCAAAAGTACCTTACCAAGAGGATCAAGGGTCTCCAGCATATGTCATATGCTGCCAGACTGAAAAAGCTCCATCTCTATTCAGTTGCATACCGCCTGCTCAGAGGTGATCTGTGCCTTACGTACATGGCCATGTCCAATTCAGAATTAATGGACATGCTCCACCTCAAAAAATCCAAATCCATCAGAGCCATGAGAGCTAAAGATCTAAACCTCAGCACAAATATGAATAGGACATGCTGGAGGGATAGATTCATAACCCAGAGGCTTCCTGCACTCTGGAACAGGATACCTGTCCATGTTAGGCAGAGCCCATCACTAACTCTCTTCAAGAGAAATCTGGACGAATGGATGGGTGATCGTAGGTTTACCCTGGGGGTCATCTCTGTGTCATTGCTAGATAGAGGCACAGTAAACTAAATGTAATTTAAATTGTACACTTTTGTATCATTACATGGGGTGGCGAAAGCCACATACACTTTGGCTAGGCTTATAAATGCCCTAGGGCAGATAGCCTAGTACTATACTATGAAAGTATGAAACTATGTTGCCTTGAAAGTGCTGGCATTGTGTGACTTTGACCTCAATCATCCACTTCTTCCATGGCTGCCACATGTAGAGTCAGATATGTATTTGTTGTTGTGCACATCTGCTGTGAACCATGCAACTATGGGAGGACATTCCTTGGGATAATATGTACTTAAGCATATCTGAATTGTTCACTCTGTAGGGAAGTGCACTCATAAATGTCAACAAACATACCTTATAGTACCCATACCATCTCCCCAAAGAGTGATGTGGCTTTAGTCTATGCCTCCAAGGTCACCCTGCACATACTATGGGTAGCACCCATTGACACAGATAGTCCAGGAGGAGTGTTCAGTACCCATGCCTTCATTGTGCACCAGAAGTCACAGCCATCTTCATCCCCTGTATTGTGGGGCTTCTGGCAGACACTGATGACTGTGCTACAAGGGAAGATACAGTGACCTCACTGTGAGTGTCCACAATAATATATCTAGTGTCTGTGTGTATGTGCGTGTGTGTGTGTGTGTGTGTGTGTGTGTGTGTGTGTGTGTGTGTGTGTGTGTGTTGAGTATGTATCTCAGGTGTTCATAGCCCCAGAAGCCACACTCCCTGTGTCCAAAAGTGAGAATGTGCTCTCTGACCATGACATCTTTTCACCACCATCATGGTCAGTGTCTGACAAGTGTTCACCATCAGGCCATAGAATTTCTACAATGGTGGTGCCAGATAAGTAATTCACCTGTGAAGATGGCAAAGTGCGAAGATCATTATAAGTAGTACCCATCCCCATCAGCCATACTCTCAGTCCACAATGTATACTACAGTGCTAACAGTCCACAATGCATATTACAGTGCTAACCACAAATATTGGATAATCTAGCTTACCTTATTCAGCAGCCCATGGTAGATGTACTCCAGAGGAACCTACAGCACACACAACAAACAGTATCAGCTGACTCTAAAAGAGTGACAGATTTAATCTAAATCACCCACGCTTTTCTACAGACATCCTAATACTCACCTGAAGCATCACCAGTGAATACTGTGAGGAGTCCACTCCCCATCAGACATGTCAAGAACTCCTTTGCCCTTATCAATGACTACTCCATTACAGAATGTCTCCCTCCTATCACTCTTCTTTCTCAGACCAGGCTCTGAGTATGATTCTCAACATTGTGGGTGACATCAGTGGCCTGCTGTCTCTTATACCCATACGTGCATTCCCGTCCATCCACAGCATCAATGTCCACAACAATATTTTGCTAAGCACAGTCCCTGTAGACCTGGATAGCACTTATCTTCCTGAACAGATGTCACTCGTGCTAATAGAGGACCATTAGCAGAACCTCATATTCAGCATAAGAAAACATGCTCTTGTGATTCCTATCCTGTCATGACATGTTGCTGTTTGGATACTATCCAAAGGGACACTGTAGACTGTGTGTATGACTACTCTTTGTATACTATAGTACCCTTCATGTACATGACATTAGTGCTGCTGCTACTATATATGTGCTAATACTACTTATATAGAAGAAATAGCCATCACACACATGAAAAGCAATCCCCACCTTCAGGAATAAAGTACTTTGTCATGGCAAGAGATGCACATCTAGGTTACTTTCCCCACAAATATGTCAGTTTATGTTTGGAAATACAGTCTGCAATGCACAACTTCCCCCAGGAACATCATGCAGTAATAACTGGCATGGTCATTGTGCAGTTACAAATGTTTACCATGTAGTACATAACTACAAAGTGCTTGCAGTACAAATTATGAGAGTGGTTGTACAGACCTAACAAAAAACTTTTCTGAAATTGGAATTTACAAGCTTTGCAAAGCAAAGTACAGGATTGGAGTATGGTGCACTGTGCTCATATGATCATAGGATCATAGGAGTTTACTGGGCTATCGACCTGGAGGTGATTTCAAGCCTAGCCATTTCAACCCAATGTAATACTGTAATGGTACTAGTCAATACCCAAGATTGCATTTAGTGATGACTGCCCGTGTCCAGGAGGATTGTGGGCACTATCCCCAGTAAGAATCTACAGTACACCATCCACTCATAGAGAATCCTGTTGAACAGTGTCATAGAGTTGATCTGTTTCACATGAATAAGTAGCTTGTTCCAAAGTCATGGCAGTCGCTGGGAGATAAATCTGTTCCTCCAGCATGTCCTATTTAAGTCACAGGCCATATTTACGTCCCTGGAACAGGTAGCCCATCATGCTATAACCAGTTTTATGTATTTAACATAAATAGTTTCTGATACTACAAAACTGTATTGGTAGAGGTCATACATACCTCATAAAATGTAAGTGCGTAACTAACAATGGTAATACCGGTTTATATGTTCTCTGAGTCCCAGCATGCTCTTCCTTCCTTACAGGCACTGTGTGGTCCAACACATTACTTGTACAGAAGCAATCCTTGACAGGTTACTATAAGTACTACCAGGGAAAATGTTGCACTTACCTTACAAGCAGTGCTAACAGTTTAATTAGTAGCTGAATCCACCAGGTGTAGCGTATTGTCAAAGAGTTGCTACCATCATAGTGCAATAAGGAGTTCTTCAGCTGCCTTGGTTTATTTCATGCTAATTTGGGCATCTGACCATGATGATTATGTAAATGAGGTCTCAGCTCATTAATGCCTCTGAATTGCTCTTTTTACATGCAGCACCCAGTAAGGAAGCATCACTTCCAATTGTAATAGACAGCATGTTCATGCTTAGGCACCTGCAGGTTGTATTGTACGTGAGTAGCCAACTAAACAGAAAAGTGAACATACACGTAGCTCTATGTTTTACCATCATGAAATGGAGTCACTATAATGTATGCTGATTTTCTGGCTTAGAAGCCATGGTGCATTTTCAGCACTTCATGGTCCATTTTTTTCCTTGCTTCACAATGCTACAAACTATGACTGACATACCCTGCCACTGAGTGCAAAATTGAGTTGTGCTATCTTACATGGCAAATGTTATCTGGATCATGAGTGTGATCACGTGATGCCAGCCATACTTTAATGCTATGACTCAGCAGTACAGTATGGCAGTTGATGGTGCTCTGACTTGCAGGGCTCCCCTGTGGTGTGCACAGGAAACAACATGTATCTGTTACACTTTGACACCAGGAGAATTTATTACAGGAGAGGTGTGATGGCCAAATATATAAAGTTGATGCACTCCACAGTCTTACTAGGGCAGTCAGAGATGCCACAGGCATCCCAAGAACTGGCAAGCAGTGGTTTGTATCATTATAGTAACTTGAAAAGATGGCATTCTGGCCTCCTTAGCCAGTTGGAGGCTAAGGTTATGGCCAGAGCACCTGAAATGCACTGTAAGTACCTCTTCCACATTACAAATCTATGCTATCAGGGTATGGCGTACAGAGTTTACATGTACCTGTTTCTTCTCCGCATCCCCTGAACCCATAATGGAGAATGCACAACTGTACATGAAGAAGTTAAAGCACCTTTACAGGTGCTGGGGTGAGTACACCTGCTTGTTATTCTACTGATATGAGCATCTTCACACCTCTTAGTAATTATTCCTGTTTGAGACTGTGAATGTATTATACTTACAGTTGTTGTCTACAACCATACTATTTCTCCTTCACTGGTTGTTTGACTGCAGACTCAAGTGATGAGGTCAAAGTAGCTCAACAGATTGATACAATTACATTTCAGGCTGCATGTACTGATTTATGTGGGCTTGATTCCTACCATAGATGGTCTATCAGACCAGGTTTGCTGGTGCTGAGAAGAGGTCTGTCATGCTTCTCATTACAATAGTCATTAGATTTCATGGTAGGGATAGTGTTCTCTTTCCCACCATCGTTGCTGTTATCCTTCTGTTATGTATTTTTTGTCTGGTTGCTCTATTGCCTTTCTCTATTAATTTTACAAATATACACAGTAACAACTAGACCAGGGACCATCATTTCAGCAAGGATCAACAGCCCCCACTATGAGCCAAAACCATCAGTCTCATCTGTGTATCAGATTGCAAGAGTCACCTCCATGTGCTGGGCACTGTCAGTGGCCAAATGGACACTGTTGATGTCCAACATTAGCACTGGCTGAAAGGACATCAAGCCTTGCACAGGAGGTAAGATCGGTTGCTCTTACCAGTGATAGTGATGATAACGAGTATGTCACCCACAGGCAGCTGGCATGCAGTGTGGGGGACATAATCAATCAGTGGCTAGATGCCAGCATCAGCCTCTTTGGTGCTACTCCTGCAGCTGATCGAGTTACATCCTTACCTGGTCTATCCAAGCCAGGGCCTAGTAGTGAGGAAGCGCAGGGTGGAGTTTCAGTTCCCACTGGGATGCATGTGGGCAGGAATATCAGCTAGGTAACCCCAACCTACCCCCTATCACAGTGTTCTCCTCCCTTTTGTATGTATTCCTTCCTTGTTCATTGTAGAATCTTCCACATCACGTCTCCATTGTACTTCCCCTCCCTCAGTGTGGCATGACTTTCCCTGTCAGTCTTGTTCATTTTCTACCTATTCATTGGCACCTATTCAAACACCTTTCCATTCCAATTCTTCTCCTTCATTCCTTTCCCAGCTAAACTTTTTGACATACCTTTTGGCTATACTTGCTTGTCCTCAATCACTTATTTGCCCATTCCCATTTTAATTCACAACTGACACTATGTAATAACTACCTGTGGTACTAGTTGGGTTATCTATTTGGTGACATGTTCTTGTTTGGCTTTTTATATAGGCCAAACATCTAGACCATTTAGAATTAGGATATCGGAACATTTGAGTAATGTTAGAAACAAACATTGTACTAGTGCTCTATATAAACATATGCTGATCCACACAAATGCCAAATTTCAATTTCAGATTATTGATGTCATTAAGGGGGACTATAATGACAAATCTGGTTGTCATGATTTATTGAATCAGAAAGAAAAAGCATGGATTATTAGACTTGGTGGACTGTTCTATCCAGGTTTAAATGAACATTTATGAGTTTTTGTATAACAATTATAATAATAGTATGTGATTCTATACATTGGTTGACTGGATTTTCTTAAAATGGTTTTATATATAGGCAAAAACTGGGGATATATATCAGCCCAATTTGAATTTGTATTATGTCACTTTAAATGGACTTTCACCAATTTGTTAGCTAATTAGCTTTTTGACTATATATAGTCAGTGAATAGAATGCTTTGGTATCACTGAAGAAGGCTATATGCTGAAACCGGTATGATCCTGTATTCACACTTTTATGGTTAAAAGAATAAATTGTGTTCTACAAGTGCTGGCTAATTTTTGAAGTACTATGTAATAACTTCCCAGATTTGTTTTTGTTTGCAGATCATATTTTCTCCATTGTCTTTGTTTTCCACAACTGGCTATTCCTATATTGTATGATTTTATCACACTTTATTATGGTAGATATATCTCTTTGGAATGTAGACAATAGGCACCTGTCTCGACCACCACCCAAAAAAGCACTCATTTCCCTATTTCATCCTGTTCTTTCCTTAGAAGTTCTCATGTGATTCACTCTGTTTGCTTCCCACTTTTCTGTTCTATACTTCCATTTCCTCCACTTAATTTGGTCCTAAAATAGGTTTGCATACTGTTGTGTGCCTTTTCAATTTGGCAGCTTCCTTTCCCAGCTTGATCCTTTTATGCACTAGTGAAAGTGCTGAGGCATATCAAGGCATGTACATGTGCTGTGAACAACTGACATACTTGCTGCATTCCCTAGCCACCACTAGAGCTAAATTCCTTCATCTCAGAGCCTGTTCCATCTTCAAGCAGTACTCCCTATGAGCTAATGTTTATAGACAACTTCTATCTTTTATTATCATTCATCATCTTAGAGTCTCATTGAGCAACAACTAACCTGATGCAGTCACAGCTGCCATGTTTGTAACTTCCACAGGCTCTCAGAATCATGGCTGTAAGAGTTATGGGAATTAGCACAGAGCAGCAACTTGTACCAGACATAAGTTGTGAATGCTAAAGGTCACAGGGCATTTAATAAATACAGAAGGGACTCAATATTTTATTTAAATCACATAAATAGACACACACACACACACACAAACACACACACACACCACACACACACACACACACACACACACACACACAAACACACACACACACCACAGCCTACCCTATCAACTCTCGCATGGATGTCCCCACCTTGTAATACTTTAGTGCTACTATGATATGTAGGTATGTATTGGTCTAGTATATCCCCCCAACCCTAATCCCTGTTAGAATGTTGGTAGTGTTATGGTAATTTAAAGATGTCTCTGTGGTGGTCAAGGGGCTCCCCACCCCTCCAATCACCTTTTTGTTTGTGCTGTTATGGCACTTCACCTTATCCATGATGTCTAGTGGTTCCACCCACTCATGAGATCCCCATACTGCCACTGGTGCCATTATTGCATTTTAGAATGTTTCCAGTGCCCCCCCCCATCCCTGTTATGTTATTCTGTGGCTTACAGCACTTTATGGAGTTTTCTCTGGTGTCCGGTATACACCCCCCATCCCCATGGTAACATTGCTGCCATTAGAGCACTTATTCCCTGGTGATCTAGAGCATTTCCCCACCCCATGTCTGATGTCTATAGTAATGATGGTCCCAGTACAGCACTTTAAGGATGACTCCCTGGTGTCCCGCGGTTCCCCTACTCAACTGATCATTGTTTTAATGTCAGTGCCATTATGACACTTTAAAGATGAAAGCCTAGTGTCTAGTGCTTCCAGTACCACATTTGTATTTGTTAGATGAACGCAGACTTTTGGCCATATTCACTACTGCAGTGTGGTAGAGATGGCCATGCTGATCTACATGTCTGAGCATTTTCTTGAATTACTCGGCTGTGCAGATGCCTTTCTGGATGTCTTTCCAGTGAGAGAGCACATGGCTAATTAGCATATGGCTCTCCCCCCAGAATGTCTCATTAGCATTCAGCACAAACACAGAGCCAGCCATTTGCGGTGCTACATATGTTTATGTTGGAGGACCATGCAGCACCATGCAAGGATGCTTGCTTAATAACAAAAAGGTACAGTGATGTGTACACCTCCATGTAATTGTTGCAGTACTTCAATGAATTCATCCTCCAGTTTACAAAAGTAAACCACTATCAGAATACAACAGTATACTAAAACATAAATGCATATAAACATTACCACAGAACCCCAATTAAATAAAGCGACAAGGATACTATCAGCTAAACCAACTTAAGAAAAATTATGAGGGTGGGGGAAGTATTACTGCTTACATATATTTTTTTTCATTTCTTGTGTGCTGCCACCAAAATTATTAATCTTTTGAATATTTTCAGTGCGACAAGCATATAGTCACCTTTTGGAGGATCAGTTACCACTTGCATTTATTAAGTCTTTTAGTTCTTGGAGTTGACACTAAAGTTATTACTATTTTGAATATTTTGAGGTTGTGTTACCTGGAAAGTGGTAGAGCTGTTTATGAAACTGTACTACTGATACAAACGTCTTTTCATCTGCATTCATTCGCGCACCAGAATGCATTTGAAGTATTGTGTGATGTTAGCACCTGTTTAAAACTGGAATGTGCAATCGTACACAGCAGTTTAACAGAAAAATCCCTTAAATGACTGCCCTAAAATTTGAAACCTAAATTCTACCCAGTTAAAAAGTCATAAACCTGTAAAGCTATCATATACTTAAAATGAGTGGAAGAACTATTTTGCATTAAACTATACTACAAAATATACAATGAGCATGCATAAGCTACTAAATATGAAATTCAAACTGTCAAAAATACAGGTGCCTATTTTAAGTGCAATAAGGCACTTTGGGTGTGCATGGCACAGCTGTAACCACACAACCAGGGACTGCAAGGGACTTCATTTTCAGGCATACAACTTACAACATACATGGAAGTGCAGTTATAGATGCAGCATACACATCCCCTTGTGCCCTATTGCATACTTAAACCATAAGGTGCTAAGGCTTAGAAATATGAAATACGCATTGCTTCCAAACTTTCTAAGATCTTCGTCTATGTTGCATTGTGCATTTACCATTCTGTGATGCCTGTATCATGACAGAAAACTTTAATGATACTATGTTTCTATCATGTTTTAAGATGTCATGCAACAAAGCTGCTTTGATTTGTAGTATTGCAATCCTTTAAGTGTTCCATAATTCTTATTTTTCCATTCAGATAGCTTTACCAATTTAAAACAGTGAACAGAAACAAACAACTGAATAAACAACAGTAGTTGATACACATGTGAATGATGATGCACCTAAATTTAGTTCACAATAAATTCCCAACGAGTTACCAAGATGGCATGCCTATAGAACTTAACAATGTCCAGAGGGAAGTGTACCAGGAAGTAAAAATTATGAAGAAAGGAGAGGAGAAAGAGAATTTTGTTTGTGGAGCGTATGAAAAGCATTGGAAACTAGTTTGTTCTTCAAACTACGACCTGCCCAATAAGATATGGCAGGAATGGAAAGTAAAATATTTTAAGTGATGTATAAGTAAATAACACGAGGATATTTTTCACAATATCAAAAATATAAGAAATATTATTGTATTTAGTAATAAAATAAACAGGTCCAGCCTTACAGAAAATAGTACATACCTGCAGAAGTCGGACAGTATCTTACCTGAGCTGGTAGGTCTTCCTGTAACTCCAGTAAAACCCCAAATTAAGTCCACCTTAAATGGCCCTTATCCAAAACTCTGTCCTTAATTCTATATTATTCATCCTGATTTTACTGGAACTATATCAGTGCATTAGTAGCAGCATTCGTCCTAGAGGGGTTGATAACAATTCCATTACAACCTGCCTGTTCAGCAACATATAGATATGAGATAATGGATGCCTTGTAAGCCCCTGTAAAGAAAATATTGAAAGGGTCACAATTTAAATGAAACAAAAAAAGATAAATAAGTTCCCTGGACCCTTGACAAAAATAAATTAATACAACAAACAAATACAAATTATTACAAAAGAGTGAAGTGTCAATGAAATGTTCAAAATAATTCATAAAACTGTTTGCATAGGTAGGGATATGTTTCCTCTCATTGCTAAGCCCTGTAGTTGATAATAATACGAAGCCATCAAAATCAAAATAACTTTATGTTAAAAAATGAAAAAGAATCAATGATGCATTTCTTGAAGGCCCATCAGACATATGATATGGCGTGACATGTGACTTTTGTTGTAACCTACACGTGATGGAAATGTTGCTATAAAGCACATGCACATCAAAAGGAGTAAAATAACCCTCCTTCTAATGTTTTTACTTTTCTAAAACTGAAAATAATTCCTGACATATGATCAGAAGACAAAACTGTAAGATGTAAAAAGAAAAAAAAAACTATTGGAGAAATTGGTTGAATTGTTAATGTGCCACAGACTAAAAAGACTGGATGTACAGAAGGCTCCATCAAAGTTTTATGAAGTTTTAATAAGCCAAAATAAATGGGAAAAAAGAGACTTGTCATTTCACTGGTTCCATCTGTCTAT